>NC_056735.1:292132760-292437760 GCF_019279795.1 Protopterus annectens
ATACATATACATACACACACACACACACACACACACACACACACACACACACACACACACACACACACACACGCATATCATGATTATACCTGTGTGTATTTGCAAATGGTGCATATGTTTAAGTACATTCATATTTGTGTTTAGTAAGTATAATGTATTTAAAACAAAGAAAACTTAGAACAAAGCATAAAATGTTATGGCCTTTAAACTTTTGTCCTTCCATTCTTTCTGCTTTTTCCTTGCTGGACTGGAAACTCGCCTGTAATCATTGCATTAGTTTTGTTTTCACTATACATAAATGTTTTCTTGTTCTTTACCTCTTTAAACATTGTTACAGTATCAACTGTCTCCTCCCTCCAATGGAAAATTAAGTCCCCTACTACCATTTTGACAAAGGAAAATTACATTATGTCATAACTGAAGAAGCAGACATTGAAAAACTAAATGCCAATTAACACGTTAAGTATTATCTCTAATCCTGAGCTTTGCACTGGCAGATTTTCCTGATCTAGGAATACTTGTAAACTAACACAATCCTATAAAATACAAATTAGCAAGGAAGCATAAGAACAACAAATGTGGGCAATTTCATCATCAAAACGATTTCCTCAGATTTTATCTTTTTAACTAAAAGCCAGGTAATATTGCTCTGTGCCTTCAGTCTGTTAATCAGCACACACTTGTTATTTTTTAAGCACTCTTTTCTCCCACTGCCTGTTGACTGTCACCTGGTCTATTGATTCACTTGTTCCCCATCACATAAGTTAAGGGTTGACAGTGAGGGGCTGTCATTGAGATAGTCATTAAGCATAGTCTGAGGGCTTTTCTTCTTTTGGTCCTACCTTCCCAAAATGCTCAGCTTGCATAAAATGTTATGGCCTTTAAAATCAGAGGGGGACATGCAATTGGTTGCCCATGCTGGTCACCCCTGTCTTCTACAAGGGACACTGCCAATAAGCAGCTGCATCCCCTCTCTTCAAGCACTGAAGTGGTTTCCCCAGCCTCCATGTGAGAAATTGCTCTTCCCTATGTGCTCTCTGAGTGCCCACTTCCCCCTCCATTACCCTGGAACAGGTCAGTGGGGATGCTCCCTCACTATTCTTCCTCCCTTCCTGCCTACCTGGGTCTTCCAGTGCAGGATTGCTAATCAAATCTTGATAGCTTGGATCACAGTAAGTCCCTGTCTCTCTGTGCCATGGAGCCACACTTGGCACATAGACTTGCTTTTGCAAAAGGGCAGTTACAATTTGCAATTCTTTTTGAGACAATCCAAACTATCTTCTTTCAGACATGTCAGTTAATTTCAGTTGTAAAAATTCACCCTGAATCTGCTCCCGCCTATAGGCTATCAATCAGCGTACATTTAGTTTTACAACTAGAAGGTTTAAAATTTGAAAACTTCTTGATTCAGATCAGACCTGTCAGGCAATCTCAGTTCTAAAAAAAACAGCTCAGCCAAAATCCTTTTCCTCAACCAGGCTTTGGATAGAAGACTTTGGCAAAGCCACAAAGGATATTCTATTCTGGGAGTAAAAAAGTCACCGCAGAGCTATTGAGTTAAATAGTTGTGTGCCCACTGCCATAGTTGTCAAGCCTAGCTGAGGTGGGTACACTTGTTTTAGTCACATCCCCTGCAGTGTTTCTATTTTATTCCCATTCACATTTGGACAGCTACTTATTAGTTTTCTGAATTCTGGAAAAAAGAATCTAATTGAGCTGAGATTGACTGACAGGTTTGATAGAAGCTTGTTTTGGATTACCTTAGGAAGTTTTCAAATTCTAAACCTTCCAGTTGTAAAACCAAGTTGGGGGCTGATTGATAGCCTGTGGGTGGGGAATGGCTTCCTATTGAAATGTTGTCACTCTAAACACGGAGTCCTGACATATTGAAAAAAAAAGATCATAAAGGCAGGAGAACAGCAAATTTTGAACATCATTCTTCTCTTTTAAACTTCTGTTTTGCACAGGGGCAAGCCACCTCGCACCACCCAGTGTGTATGTGTGTGGGGGGGGAGTCCCCTACACCTCCATACCTATATATAGTAACTCAAAGATCACCATACCATATAAAAAAGGGAATATTCCGAGAAATGTCCATCTCAGACTTAATATATGCAAGTCTCTTTTTTTGGCCATTCATTCTCTGTGTTTCAGGGCTCACTGTAGCAGGTCCCAACATTTCAAATCGTTACTGTGGGGGAACAGTATAGGGTTGAATTATTAGAAGTGAGATTGATTGGCAGATCTGGTAGAAGCTAGTATGTTCTAATACTGAAGAAAGCACTTAAGATTGTTGTTATCTCTAATAAAATAATTTTATTTCCATTACTTGTGCTAATAGACAATATAGTGTATAGAATGTGAGTTACAGAATGCAACAAAAACTACAATAATAGCTGCGTGGAGTGTAAACGGGTAACCACATACTTATCAGGTATTACCAGATGAGTTATTGTCCTTTATATAGTATGAGAATCAGTACTGCTGGAGTATTTAAACACAAAGGAATCTAGCTTCTGATTATCTCTACAGTAGAAAAGTAAGAACTGTATTGCATTGTTTAATCTCTGTCTTATTGTAAGTAAATTGTTTTGTCTGTTTAGCTAAATTTGTTTTGTTAAAAGAAGCTAGCAGGGATTAGGATTAAAGACACAGGTTTAGTGGGAGTGTGGTTTGTATTTTACAGGCCTTGATGCCTAGTTTGAACTGTGTTTTTACTGATCTACTTACTGACTGAATTGGTGTTGCTTCCTTAATTCTGTACATCACAGTGTCTTGGATTTATTGAAGGCATTGAAGCTTGCTTAGAGTAGGAGCATTTCTTGGTTGCATATTTAAACACAAAGAAAATATATCTTAGTTCTCTACACAAGAAAAGCAAGAGCTGTATTGCATATGATTAATCTCTAGCTTGTTATAAGGAAAGTATTTTCTGTAAATTTGTTGGCGTGTTGCAAATAAATTATGTTGCTTGTTTAGCTAAATTAGCTTTGTTAAATCCCTGATATGTTATCAAGACCCATAGATGTTATATTCTTTGCCTTGGAAAGTGCCTTTAGGACCTGTTCTGTGGTGATAACAGGGGGTGTTATGGATTTTAGTATCTCCATAGTGGCCTCAGGAATAAAGACACATCTTCAGTGGGAGCATGACTTGTGTTTTATAGGCCTGGGTGCCTAGTTTGTAAAACCCTGTTATGTTATCAGGACCCATGGGTGTTGTGTTCTTTACCTTGGAAATTGCCTTTAGGACCTGAGTTCTGGTGATAACAGGTGATGGTATGGATTTTAGTATCTATTTAGTAGGTCTCAGGATTAATGACACTGCTTCAGCGGGAGCATGGCTTGTGTTTTACAGGCCTGTGTGTCCAGCTCGCATTTTTCTTCGCCCTTCCCTCCTTTTTGCTGTTGTAGTTTAAAATAGCCAATGCAACTGTTTTCCTCCCTTTGTGGTAATCAAACTACCAATGTCCCTGTCTGTCCTTTTTCATTGCTATTGCCATTGCTATCTAAATACTTTTTCCCTCCCAGTGTTTTCCATAGATCCATAATACTAAATGCCCACCCAGCCAACCAGTATCACTCTTGAGTAACCCCCCTCACTATATTGTCGATGCTAACTCCAATTCTCATCTCATCTCATCTCCTTGACTGCTGGGAACTAGTAGATTAAACTGGAAGGTCACCCCCATTAGAATGTTAAAGTTCACATTACCCTTTTACAAAATGGAAGGAAACAAACCCTTTTTAACAGTGTATTACAGTTTCCATGTGCTCTTCTGTTGTCTGTACATTTATACAGTCTTCATTAGATTTTACTCATTTAATGTCTATTTTTGTGAAAAACGATTGTTTGCTTTCTCTTTAACTTAACTGGTGCTACTGTCCTGTATGGAGAGTCTCAGCCATAAGAGTGTTGGGCTTATAGCAAATTCTGTGCATTTCCCTGTATTTATTATCCTTTTTCATGAAAAAGTTTTTGCTTTGTATTTTTAGCACACCCGGTGCTATAAAGTATTCTGCCTAGAGCCTCAGTGGTGAGAGTGTTGGGCTTACAGCATATTCACTGCATTGGTTTACACTATGGACTAGTTTTAGAGTAAATATCTGCTTTTTAACAGTATTCAACTGGCCAGGAGCCTGAAGTGTCGAGGTTTAGTACAGCATTGACAGTGTTGTGGTTCTCCTCAAAGCACTCTGCTTCCATTATTCTTATATTACATTGGCTGTGTTAAACTGTTGTTTTATATTGCCTGCATAGAAGTTTTGCATCATTTGTCTCTTGCATTGTACTGTATTATGAAAGTATTGGCCTTATCTGTAAATAACTTCACTTGGCTTGTGTCTTACTAAACAAACCCTGTCACCAATTCCTCCTGGCATTCTAGTTTCTAGTTACTTTGCAATGATCCATTTAACTGTTTGCACATGTAATTCCCTCAAATCTCTTGCTTTCTAAGAATTTCACTTTAGGTACTAGTCCCCTCACCACTGCAATCCATATCCCTAGGCCCATTTCATCTGCTGCTGCCCTCAGGGGTCAACTGCTTCATCTATTTCCCCAGACAGACTAGTCTAAACAACATTCATCATACTATCCTGATTAAGCTATGGATCAGCACTTCCCCACAATTCTTGTAGCAAATCTGATTGAGATTGGTATATTGAGGCAGTGTAAAAATTGCCTCTTGCTGACTGATGACTACCACCTGCTGCTAAAATAACATACACAGTATGTGAATGATGTCTGTACCTATTATTGCTGGATTCAAATAGCTCTCACACATACAGGACTAGAAATATGATGGTTAGCAGTAAGCAAGTTCATACATCACTCCTAAACTTACACAATCCTCACACTAAATCTTATGCTGTGGTATTACATTTAAAACAACCAAAATTGCAAACACTAAGGCCCTCTAAATGCTACATGGGCAAAATGCCCTTTCAGCATCACCTAACACCACATACAACTAACATCAATACAAAGCGCTCTGACACACATAAGAACAGGAGTCAATCAGCAGGAGGAACAAAGCCCAATGGGCATGCAACTCCTACATGTAATATATTAGTCATAGGTGATTCCATAATCAGACAGACATCCCCCCTCACCAGATTGTGCAAGGAAAGAGTAACAATTAGCTGCTTGTCAGCCACCAGGATTCGCCAAGTCACCCATGCACTCAGATCACTACATGACAGGTACCAACAGGACTTGATGATAGCACATGTTGGCATAAATGATCTGAGATGTACCCTCCTGGACGCCATGAAGATAGACATGGTAGAGTTCTTGGATTATGTGTCTCAGGTAGGTATGAATCTTGCACTGAGCAGTATTTCACCCTCACCAAGGATGATGCCACAGTACTAGCAGAAAAATGACTGACTTTAACAATTGGCTTAGTCACTAGTGTCATTCTAAGGGGGTGCAATATCTGTTAGCTTGGGAGGACATGGTAGATAGGCAGCACAGATTTTCTAGGGATGGCCTGCAAATCTTTCTCTTCATGTTTTTGAATATTGTGAAAACTTTATCTACCTCCACAGTGTCTTTTTTAAGGCAATGTTAGTGTTATACCCTACCTACATAGTCAAACCTACTGAAACCAAAATGAAGGTACATCTGCTAAGAAGCTCTACTCCAAAATAGAGCTCTTCACCTTGGAGCACATAGACATTTGTGTGGTATCTAAGACAAGGTTTAAAACACCCAAAAGCACCCCATTAGTGCTGGGCTATAAGGACTTCCACATCTTTAGACCAGGTGGCATTCATGAAGGGAAACAAAAGTAGAGATGTCTCAACCTTTATCAAAAATAACTACACCTCCAGACTGGTAAAGCAGGATGATGAGCTAGAAATTCTCCACATCCAAACCACCAACCATAGACAAAAGCCCTTATCATGTCATCACTGTCTGTAGATCCCCTCCATGATCCAGGCCATTCACACAAGAGATCTAAATGAACTCAAGTTACTAAACATGGGACCTAACATGGTAATTCTAAGGACTTCAGTTATCCATCAATAAACTGGGAAACATACACATCCTCAAATGGGCAGGCCCAAAAAATCCTGAACTTTGTTAACACAAACATCCTAGAACAACTAGTTAAAACTCCCACAAGGGGAAACAGTATCCTTGACTTGATCTTCACAAATAAAGAGAGCCACTGCACCACCCCCTTGTGCATCATACTCTTTAGTAAGGTCAGACCACAAGGCAATATATTTTGAAATTATACTGGAACAGGGACCCCCTTTAACACTTGAATGCTCAAATATTATACTATAGCAAGCTATCTGCTATTGAGTGATACATTTGGAAATATTTGTACCCCCTCAAACCAAGATAATTCATCCACCTGTTCTGAATCCTTGTCCCAGGCATTCTACCACCACTTCAACTACTGTATAGAGGCAGATGTTCCCACTTGAAAGAAGCTAATAGAAATCAGCAAAAATAAACCACATTGGTGGACCACAGCTATAAACAAGCTGTACAAGAAGAGGAAATAATCATGGCTAAGAATGGTAAACATAGCAAAACAGAATCAGAAAACTTAACAAGCAGATAATGATTCCACTAAAAACCACTAAAGCCAAATTTGCGTAAAATATAGCCTTCCAAGCTAAAGACAAACATAATGCATTCCACAGCTATGTTAGGAAGCTAAAAGGTAATATATAGCATTGTGCTGAACTGGTAGTAAATAGCACCATGTTTAGTGCACAGATGACATTCCAAATCTACTGGCAAATAAAATCAGTGCAAACTTCATTCCACCATCTACCCTGGTTGCCAATATGGAGATACCAAAATCCATACTACCCCCCTGTTGTCACCAGAGAACAAGTCCTAAAGGCCCTTTCCAAGACAAAAAAACACAAAATTTATTGGTCTTGATAACACAACAGGGTGCCTCCTAAATGGCTTGAAGCAGGACTTGTCTGACCCCTTAAAGAAGCTACTTAATCTCAGCTTAGAAAAAGTTTGTGCCCATGGACTGGAAGATGTCAACTGTTTTTTCACTGCATAAGAATGGCCCCTGTACTGACCCAGTAAACTATAGAGCCATTAGTCTGACCAGTATAATCTGTAAATCCATGGATAGAATTGCCAGTTTGGATTTGCCAAGGGGAGGTCATATATAATGAATCTGGTGAACTTCTCTGAGAAGCTCATAAAGGCCATGGATGAAGGGAAATCAGTTCAAGGCATTTGACACTATTACCCACTCAAGTTTAGTGTAAAAATTGCAAAAAGTACAAATAAACCCATATTCCACCCTCTGACTTGTCAGCTGGCTTTCACGGAGGATGTAAAAGAACAGAAGAGGCAATTCTGCCACTACTAAAAGGCCTGGTGGCATTCATGAAGGGAAACAAAAGTAGAGATGTCTCAACCTTTATCAAAAATAACTACACCTCCAGACTGGTAAAGCAGGATGATGAGCTAGAAATTCTCCACATCCAAACCACCAACCATAGACAAAAGCCCTTATCATGTCATCACTGTCTGTAGATCCCCTCCATGATCCAGGCCATTCACACAAGAGATCTAAATGAACTCAAGTTACTAAACATGGGACCTAACATGGTAATTCTAAGGACTTCAGTTATCCATCAATAAACTGGGAAACATACACATCCTCAAATGGGCAGGCCCAAAAAATCCTGAACTTTGTTAACACAAACATCCTAGAACAACTAGTTAAAACTCCCACAAGGGGAAACAGTATCCTTGACTTGATCTTCACAAATAAAGAGAGCCACTGCACCACCCCCTTGTGCATCATACTCTTTAGTAAGGTCAGACCACAAGGCAATATATTTTGAAATTATACTGGAACAGGGACCCCCTTTAACACTTGAATGCTCAAATATTATACTATAGCAAGCTATCTGCTATTGAGTGATACATTTGGAAATATTTGTACCCCCTCAAACCAAGATAATTCATCCACCTGTTCTGAATCCTTGTCCCAGGCATTCTACCACCACTTCAACTACTGTATAGAGGCAGATGTTCCCACTTGAAAGAAGCTAATAGAAATCAGCAAAAATAAACCACATTGGTGGACCACAGCTATAAACAAGCTGTACAAGAAGAGGAAATAATCATGGCTAAGAATGGTAAACATAGCAAAACAGAATCAGAAAACTTAACAAGCAGATAATGATTCCACTAAAAACCACTAAAGCCAAATTTATGTAAAATATAGCCTTCCAAGCTAAAGACAAACATAATGCATTCCACAGCTATGTTAGGAAGCTAAAAGGTAATATATAGCATTGTGCTGAACTGGTAGTAAATAGCACCATGTTTAGTGCACAGATGACATTCCAAATCTACTGGCAAATAAAATCAGTGCAAACTTCATTCCACCATCTACCCTGGTTGCCAATATGGAGATACCAAAATCCATACTACCCCCCTGTTGTCACCAGAGAACAAGTCCTAAAGGCCCTTTCCAAGACAAAAAAACACAAAATTTATTGGTCTTGATAACACAACAGGGTGCCTCCTAAATGGCTTGAAGCAGGACTTGTCTGACCCCTTAAAGAAGCTACTTAATCTCAGCTTAGAAAAAGTTTGTGCCCATGGACTGGAAGATGTCAACTGTTTTTTCACTGCATAAGAATGGCCCCTGTACTGACCCAGTAAACTATAGAGCCATTAGTCTGACCAGTATAATCTGTAAATCCATGGATAGAATTGCCAGTTTGGATTTGCCAAGGGGAGGTCATATATAATGAATCTGGTGAACTTCTCTGAGAAGCTCATAAAGGCCATGGATGAAGGGAAATCAGTTCAAGGCATTTGACACTATTACCCACTCAAGTTTAGTGTAAAAATTGCAAAAAGTACAAATAAACCCATATTCCACCCTCTGACTTGTCAGCTGGCTTTCACGGAGGATGTAAAAGAACAGAAGAGGCAATTCTGCCACTACTAAAAGGCCTGTCACAAGTGGAGTTTCCCAGGGGTCAATACTAGGACCACTTGTGTTTCGCATTTACTTTTCAGCTGTCTAGTCCAATATAAATAGGCTGTGATTGACCAAGTTTGCATACGACTACAAGCTCAAGGCAGTCACAGAATCCCATAAAGACACAAACAACTTCTAGGGGGGGGTCCCACAAAACTGAACAATTGATGTAAGAACCATGAGATCAAACTAAATGCAAAAAAGTGTATAATTATATCCTTCAGTAAATCATCCACTCCTGCTAACTACAGAATTGACAGCAAACCTCTTAAGTTAGAAACAATAGTTATGGATCTGGGGAATTATGTGGATAGTGATCTGACCTTTGACCATCACATGTCCACCACAGTTAGGCAGTCATTTTATATAGCACAACTTACAAGTAAGGGTACTGCATCCACATCCAGGGAGGCTATTGTCCCTCTGTACTTGGCCCTTATTAGGCAAATCATTGAGTATAATGCTAGCTTTTGTATATACCTGCAAATCACATGCTTCAACTTGAATGCCTACAGAAATTCTGTACCAAAAGAATCCAAAGAATCCAGAGAAGTAAGATGGCTGCCGTCCTATAAGCAGTGTAACTCTATAGCTCTGCTAGTCTAATTAACTTAACATCCTTATTCCTTGGGAGAGAAGTAAAACCAGTGAATAATAATCTCTTCTCAGCATTAAGTTACCTACCTGAGGCTAATCTCTACATCCAGTTTTGGGAACAGAAGTCCTTATCCGAAGGATTAACTCTGATCTTGTGTGCATTCCTCTCTGCTCCCGGCTGTCCATGTGGCCTGGGGCTCTGGGGCCTACACTCACCTGAAAATAAGAGAGTTAAAAAGAAGAAAGATAAGAAAAGGAATTTTTTTCCCTCCTTTTGACACGTCACAAGAACTTGATTCCATGGAAACACAAAGTACTAAAGCTAAATTCTCGGCTATTTCATCACCAGAGAAAGATGCAACTTCTAAAAGGGTTAGAACAACCAAGCAACAGGAAACTACAAAACCACCCGCTAAAGTAAAAACTGATCCTTCCAGCATGGAGGACTTAAAACTGGCCCTGCAGCCTATCCAAACTGCAATCCAAAGCTTCTCTCAGCAGCTTAAAACTTTCAGTGAATCAATTGACAGAATACTCACTAGAATTGACAAAACAGAAGCTAAGGTTTTTGACAATGAGATCAAAATTGAACAACTACAGAAAGAACAAAAGTCTAGTGCCCTAAGTATTCTGGATATGCAGCAGATACTAGCTAAGTCCAGGCACAACAACATTATCCTAAGAGGCATACCGGAACATATAGACAACCTCGCATTGCTGGAAAGCATATCTGCAATCTTTTCCATTTTCCTGGATAAATCTCCTCTCTCTGACCAGATAATAATTGAAAGAGCCCATAGAGCCCTAAGACCACCTTATGACAAAACAAAGCCGAGATCCATTTATGTGAGAATACTTAATTATCAACATGCAAGCAAACTACTAATAGCGGCTCAAAACAAAAGTTTATAGAATGGAATGGAGCTAAAATATCTCTCTCATCTGATCTTCCTTCTCAGATTAGGATGGAACGTCAAAAGCTTGCTCCTTTCTGCGCTTATTTAATTAAGAAACAAATAAGATTCCAAATGAGATATTCTAATACCTTGATTTTTCATCACCTAGGATCCAAGTTATCTGCTCAGAACACCAAGGAAGCCTCAACGATATCTATCAAGTATTTAAAGAAAGTCCTGGTCCTGCTCTATAAAGCATTAACTTACCTAAAGTATTATGCATCACATGATCGATAGTCTCAAAAGGTTCCCCTAGTCTTGTTTCTGGATCGTTTCTGTCCGATGTATTGAACGGTGATCATCTCAGCATTTAAAGGGGCCGTTTTGTAGTCCTGCTCTCTCGTGCTTTCCATTCGGAATGCAGTTGCAAGGCTAAATATCCTCCATGTTGGATGTTAGTCACAAGAACTTTCACCCCTGCTTCTACCATGATCCCTTTCACTTTCTTAAAGTGATACTGCTGTTATGTTTTTACTGGATTGCTTTACAACAGCTCTGTCCGCATTTTAGGGCTCCACTCACCCGAGAAGCCCTGCATCATCAGCAGACAACTAACGGCAGATAAGAAGCTTAATTATTCATTAATTGGATGTCTCTCCCTTCTGGACAGTTGATGTGGACACAATCCATGTAGGTTGTGCTCTTTGAGTGCTTTGTTTATTTGTTCCATAACTTCAGCCTTTGCTATATGATACTTATACGAGGTGTTACACTCCAATGTCGGTTATTATAAAACAGAGCTTCTCGCCTGGTTATATAATGTACAAATTTGCAAAGCATTCCATTTAAGAATCTGCAAACTACTTCATAGTTACTTGAATCTGTGCACATTTATAAATAAGCTGCCTCACTAATATGTGATTTACTGTCTTGTTGATCCTACGAGTAACTTACTGATATGTGTATGTAAGAGGCAGTCTTGACTAAGCATATATCACTCTCTTGTTTACTGTGAATATAAACACAATGTGTTTACTTCACCATAATGAACTGTATAAGCCATTTTGCTCAATATGTTTGGTCGCTGTGTGGTTAGCGCACTATGAAATATTAGAGTGCAGGTTTTATTTTTGTTGTAAAACACATTTATTAGAGCAATTGGTTTAGCTTATGGCCAGGTAAAGTCAATAATATCTCTTTGATCTCTGTTTTAGTCAGACAAAAGTGTGTGCACTCTTAGGCGCACTGAAGTAGTTTCTATTTTCCAACCACAACAGACAGGAAAACCGACGATGCAATATGTTGCATTGAGCTCTACAGCTGGTTCTTCGTGTCCCGATTTATATCTGGCAACCGTTTTGTTTATTAATCACCTGAAGGTTTAACCAACCCTGCTCAGATCCTTTCTATTGACCCTGCACTTAGAAATAAGCTCATTGCTTAGTTGAGTTATTTTGTTTATATTAACCAGTATTCGGTTCATGTCCTCATACTTATACTGCATTTCTCGCCAGGTGGTAGATGTTTAATGCAGCATATGGCACTCAGGGTACTTATCACACCTCAAGGTAGAAACTATTGATATTTCTTATATGTTACTATTAACTTCACTTTGTGGATGAGTAATAGTTTTCATTATTTTTAATTCAAACATGATGGGACAATCTTCATGTTGCTACTGGGTTAGTATGAGTTTTTCTTCCTGTTTAGATCGGGTTTGAGGGTGCCATCTTACGAGAGCACAGGATGTATTTACTGATTGATAGGATCAAGATGCTTAGGTACCCTTCTCATAATAGTAATTATTAATGGAGTCACACAAATGGCTTTTTCAAAATCAGGACTGTCAGTAAGCCAGCAGAAATATGCTAATCTCTCTTTCCTTTTCTTTTTCCTTTGTTTTAATATAGTATTTTTGTTCTCAAGATAGAGGACTATAGTAGTTACTAATAGTATATACATGTCTTACAAGATTTAATTATTACTGTGGGGATAGATGCCTCTCCCCTTCAGATTCTAGTGGCAGTTACATAACAACAGGATGTTTATAAAGAGTGCAACCCTAAGCTAAACACTAATTAAACCTGGTTTGCCAACCCCCTTGGCTTATCTTAACTGTCACACTTTTAGTTGGTTAAGCATATGCTCAGAAAATTACTATAGCTGAGCTTTGAGTGTATTTTGGTACTGCTTGGGATTGTTATGCATTTTAGATTCTGGTGTTTTAGGAATAAATTTCTGGGATTTAACTGTCTCTCCACTCGGGGGAGACCCAAGAAATGCTGTAAAAGATTACTATTTTTCATGATATTCTTTAATATCCCAGCCCCTTCCGGGCTTAGAGGGTGGTGGTTAGGCACAGGATTAAAGCAGGAAGGGTTTTTTATACTTGCCCACTTATTTTTGTTCCATCATCTAAGAATGATAGATAATTGTTTATTCTCCATCTTTCACCATTCTCTTAACTACTTAGGTTTGTATGTAAATGTTGGATATAGAATCGTGGAACATCAAAGGGCTACAAGATACCAATAAGAAAAAACTTTTTATGCATCTGACTCTTAAATCCACATCTAACATTGTTTTTGTCCAAGAAACCCATCTTTTTGACAATCAATGGGACCAAGACAGGGGAAGACCTTGGATTAAGAAGATAATAGCTTCTGGGGCCAAATCTAATAGTGCAGGGGTTGCTATTATAATTAAAAATAAATTTATATATGACATAGTAAAATGTGACTCAGATACTGATGGTAGATGGTGTTATTTTGTCACAACGTGCCCCTTTATTGACAAACCTATTTTAATTATCAACATCTATTCCCCATGCTCAGGTCAGCAAAATTTCATTATGCAGATTCATAAATTACTTGCTTTATTTCCTAATCATCACTACATCATTGGGGGTGAATGGAACTCAGTACAGGACCCAAAAAATGATAGGACAAATACTAAGGCTAAATTTAATTTCTCTGCAACCTTATCCTTATCGGAACTGAAGGATGACTTTAAACTTTTTGATCCCTATATCTTTCTTAAAACCACCCATAAAAATAACAAATTCACCTTTTTCTCTAACTGTGCTAAAAGCTGGTCTAGATTGGACTTTTTTCTGATTTCCTCATCCTTCAGCAACCTGGATATTTCTTTCTCCAGTTACCCCAGAAGCCTTTCCGAACATTCAAGGATTTCTCTCTCTACTCAATGGCAGGACATAAGACCTTCAAAGAACATAGATATTTGGTGGCGTGTAAACTCTAACCTTCTTAAGAAGGTAGAAATCCTCTCACAAGTTGAGCTCTATCTTGACGAATTTCTCCAATCCAGTAACTCCCTGCAAACTGCCTTAGACTGCTCTTGGGCTGCAACCAAGGCTATGATCAGAGGTTTTCTGATAAATAAAGCCTCATACTATAAGAAACTACTCAACAAGAAGGAATCAGATATTACCTCTAAACTCCATAAGATACAAACCGAAATCCAACAAAAACACTCTTCTGAGCTAGAAAAACAAATGATTCTGCTGCAAAAGGAACTTTTATCTATGCAAGCGGACGACCTTAACTTCCATGAAATTAAATCTTTAGCAAATTATTCAGATCTGGCTCAATTTCCCTCTAAATTCCTGGCCAGAGTGATAAACATGAATAAATCATCTCCATTTATTTATGAAATTTCATATCAGGGGAAGGAACATCAGGGTACTACTGAGATTACTGGACTATTTGAACACGTATACACTCAGTTATATGGCCCTACTGAAAATTCTGCTAATAAGGAAGAGTTACAGGTTTTTTATAACAATTTAACCTTCCCTAAACTGACTGAGAATCAAACTAAACTTCTAGACCGAGAAATTTCTACACAAGAAATAACTATGGCTATTAATAAATCACCTGGTCCAGATGGGTTTACGGCAGAATTTTATAAATCTTTTACTTCAAAAATCTCTAAAGCATTGCTTCTTTTGTATAACAATATTATTACCTTTGGTTTTAGGGATATACACCTGAATGCCTCTAGAACCATCTTTATACCAAAACATAATGGTGACCCCAAAAACCCCTGGCATTATAGACCCATTTCTATTGTTAATATTGATATGAAGATTTTGGCCCCAATTTTAGCTAATAGACTGAAGTTAGTTATTTCTTCCATTGTTTCACCAGAACAGTCTGGATTCATCATGGGCAGACAAACAATTGACCACACCCTGTCTTTGGAAGCCATGATCTCTCTTTCTTCCTTAAATAAAACTCCCCTTTATGCTCTAGCAATTGATGCTTCCAGGGTCTTTGATCGTATCAGCACTGATTTCTTATTCAGTAGTCTCCCTTTTTACAATTTACCAAACTCTTTTATCAACACAATTAAAACCCTATATTCTAGTGCATACACCATTTTACAAATAAATAAACAGATATGTAATAGAATTAAAATTCTCAACGGTGCTAGGCAAGGTTGCCCCCTCTCCCCATTATTATTCAACCTCTACATTGAACCATTATTCCTCTTGATCAAACAGAAAACATTTCATCACACACGTAGTATTTTTAACATTAAACTTTATCTCTCTGCATACGCAGATGACTTAAACATTTACTTTATGGTCCCCGGATCAGATCCTATTAAAATACTATCCTCCATCAGTTCCTTCTCTAACCTGGCAAACTACAAACTTAATAGAGATAAATCACTAATTTTTCCGATAAACATTTATTCCCTATCCCCCAATATATTCGCTAACACAGGTATAAGCATTAAACAACAACTTCAATATCTTGGGATATCCTTCTCCCAAGGGAACTCCTCTCAATATCAGGATAAGGTGACAAAATGTTGGTCGAATATCCGGGGTGACCTAAACAGATGGGCTAAACTCAAGCTTCCTTTTCTGGCCAAGATGGCCATCATTAAAATGAACATTCTTCCCAGATTTTTATATATATTTAATGCATCAATGACTATAATACATAATAAGTTCTTTAGAAATATTATATCTCTTCTTTCTAAATTTATCTGGGCCTCCAAATCGGTCAGAATTAGTTATTTGAGACTTACCTTCCCCAAGGAACAGGGAGGATTGTGTTTACCTGACTTTAAAACATACTATGAAATAATCAATGGAAGTAGAATTCTAAATATTGCCTCCTACAATAAGATCCACTCTCCTTGGGCCCCTGCATGGGCCATCCTTTATAATAATTATGTTAAATCTTTAAGCATAAACCCAGCGGCGTTACCTTTCTTGAACAAAGAAAACTTGGGCAATGTTAAATTACTAAAAAGCATTACATTTAGTATAAGGACACTTCAAAACCTTTTCAGTTCCCTGAATATAATTCATTCCTTTAATACTCTGCAACCACTACACCTTAACCCTAACCTAAGAATGAATGGACACATGCTAAATCTGGAACAATACCCCCTTCTCAAGTTTACTTCTATTTCCGATCTATTTCCCTTTAAACAGCAGTCTCTTTTGGAGCTAAGAACCAATTTGAATTTACCTAAAAAATATACAATCATTTTAAGACAGATCAGAGAATTAGTGCATAGTTACTTGGAGAATCCCTTGGTTTCTGATAAGGATATCTCAACCTGTAAAACATTGTGGAACTTGTTTCTTAGTAAAAAAAAATGATTTCAAATACCTATAAAGCTATTATGGCACTTAAAACTCATAAGGAACTCATTTTTTCCAATTCATGGCTAAAACTTAATCCTTCTATTACCCATAATCAGATTTCTAAGGCCATAAGAATTAGTTCCAGGTTCATACCCCTAAAAAAACTTAAATATACTCAGCTCATGATACTGAACAATGCGTATCTTACTCCCGACATACGTAATAAAATATATCCCAACTACTCCCCTCAATGTCAATTTTGCCCTAATCAAATAGATGATATATTACATGTTTTCTGGAGTTGCAAATGTACTTACAAGTTATGGTGTGCCGTGAGAGTTCTAGTGCAGAAAATTGGATACGAAAAGTCTACTCTCTCTTGGGAATTTTCTATCCTCCATATCCCACCTCCAGGGTTACCTGAGAGGAACTACCGAGTATTAATCTCTATCTTTATGTTAATTAAATATTATATTTCCTTGAATTGGAAAAATAGGCAAATATTATCGTGGGAAGGGTTCAAGACCCTAGCTATTAAGCACCTCAAGGCACATAAATACTTATTTTACAACATGAATCACAAACCATTTCTCAAAGATTTTTGGAGAATACTTTTTGAACTTATTTTAGTCTGATTACATGCTTCCTTTAGGTATTATCAAATGTTATATTGTTTTCTCTCTCTCTTTACATAGTTGGGCAATGTATAAATGTACATAGTTTTTAGGGTTCTGTTTATTTTTGTTATATGTGTACATATCGTTAGTGTTTGATGTATGTTATCTATGTTGAATAAAACAATAAAGAGAACTTTAAAAAAAAAAAAAATAATCCAAAGAATCCAACACATAAATTACAGGGACTGTCTCAGATTTCTTTCCCTATTCACAGTCTCCTATATACTGCTAAGTGGTGACCTCTTTCTAGCCTTTAAGGCTTCCTCAGACCATGTAATGATGAACCTTCTCCATATCTGCAAAAATAATAGTATCAGAAATACGGAATATAATGATTTTAACCTTTCTGGTAATCTAAACTGGGCATGTTAGAGAGACAGAAACATCTGACAGAGGTTGACACCGCTGTGGAATGGGCTTCCCATCCATGCAAAGCAAAGTATGTCCCTGACACAACTCAACACAATCTGGACAAATGGATGGAAAACTTCAAATTTATCCCTGGGTGATACCTATGTCTCTTCTAGACAGAGGATGCTGATGTGCTACAAAACTGTAACTTGACTATTTCCTATCTGTAAAACGGAACAAGTAGCACTTGGGAATTCTGCTTGGCTAGGTTTAAAAAGGTCACTGGGCTAGGAGCTTAGTATCATTCTATGTTTCTATGTTTAAAAGGTGCACCTTGAATGTGGGGTTCCCTATTAAAGTGATAATAAACATAATTAAGGATGTCAGCTGTTACTTAGCTGCTTCCTGTGGTTCAGGGTTTCATTTTCGCAGTCTCCATCTGCCTACACTGAAACTCTGAGTAAGTCACTTAACCAGACAGTGCTTGTGGGATGAGTCTAAAAAACATCCTTTGATGTTCAGTGGTTATTACCCCTTTCTTCTAGGACATTACTGTCCAAATATAAAATACACATTTTCTGAAACTAGTAGATGAATGTTTATGCAGTGCATTCTTTATGTTTTTCTTTATACCAGCAAAACTGTATTCATATATGTGGTTTAACAGTTTTCTTATCATACAGTTCACATAAAATGCAGTACACACAGAACAACTAGCAGCATGTACCATGTCTGTGGAAATACAGCTAAAGTATAAAAAGAAATGCACATTGCTTGCTGTAATGAGAGCTGTGCTGAAGAGTTATCATCATTGACTGGTTGACCTTTTTCTTATTGTTATGTTCTACCCTTAGTCCCACCCATAGCTCCACCCACATTCCTTGTGTGTAGTGATGTCAGCAGTGTAGATTAGTTTAAGATGATATGCTGCTGCTGCATGCTCCCATTACCTGCAAAAGGGTATATCTCTTGTTGAGAACCTTTTTCTCTTTCCCCAGCACAGATGAATCAGCAAACCTGTCTCTTCTTCCTGCTACTAATTGCTTCCTCGGAGTCCATTTCTTTAATAGATTCAGGGTCATTTGGGTTGCAGTCACAGCTACATCCCTCTGTGCCACTGAGTCAATCGTACACTAATTTTGTTGTAATCATATTGCGAGTTTCAATGATAAGAGCTGACAAAAAAGGGTGAACATAGCCAGCTCAGTGATGCAGATGTATAAAGCTCTAACAAATGCCCAGGCAACCAGTGTTTGGCTAGCTCCCTGGGTGCTTGATGGTCTTGAATATTTAGCGGGTGAAGGGGCAGAGTCAGCCATGTGATGTAGCAGTCATTTGGTGGAAGGAGACAGGCCCATGACCTGGGGATGTGTAGTATACACCAAGCCACCTATGGGTGGTAGCCATTATCAACAAACACATGGTAGTGTGCTCCTGCACAGGAAGGCATAATGGCTCCCACAGTGATGCAAGTTGCATGTTCACCTCCCTCCCAGAGGAGGACAGATAACGCTATAAAAGCTAAACAAATGCCCTCATTGCCAGCAGTATTGGTGCAGATGCAAGCTACCCTCAAGGTTGCCTGAGTGATGGCTCATGGATGGCTCTGAAAAATGAGCTCAAGTCAGATTGGGAAGGTTTGATGGTTGGCAGGCATACGGAGAAAAAGTATAAAAAAGGGTGGACAAAGACAGAATTCTACTGACTTGAATGAGTAATTGTTTTCTTACATATATAGTTAAAATGTTAAGTAAAGCTGACTGTCATAAAGCTAATCTCGTGTTTTCTGGCTTCATATGAGTATATGCCTTGTCAAAAATGCACTTCTTTTAAAAAGTTTGACAATATAACTCCATGTATTAATGCTATCAGCAGCTAATAGGCTTCACCCTTTAGTCCTTGATTTGAGTCGTTCACTCTCCAAACATTTATAGTGTGATTTTTCTAGACAATCACTTAATATGCTGTCAGGTTGCCTCTTAAAAACAGCACTTCTGTCAAGCTGACAGCAAACAACATGACATAGAGGGATAAAGTCGTAACTATGGCCCATGTGCCCCTGATTTGATTTGCAGCTCAGACATCTGAAGTGCTGGTGTGAGAGGATGGCACAAACAACGGGAGTGGGGGGTGGGGGTGGGGCGCTCTGTCATGCACAACCCACAGTAGATCTCCAGTGGAGGCAGGGAATACACAGGGCAGTGCAGTCTGCAGGAGGCAGGGGTATTGCCTGATTTACCTCTGAGATGAGACAGTACACCAGCAGGTACCATTGCACATTCATTCTAGGATGTCATGGGTGATCATGAGGGTTCTTGGCAGTAGTATGGCACTGTACAGCTTTCTTGATCACCTTCCCTGCCTCAGTGTGGGTCAGGGTTTAGCCTAATAGAGGCTGAGGTGGGTCCAGTAGATGTGGTGAATGAGGAGAATACCTCAGGGGTAAGCTGATAGTCTGTTGAGGGAGTAAAAAAACATTAAATTCAAACAAATAAAAATACATATTCAGTGATTTCAGTAGATATTTGATAAACTTTGATCATGAATGAGAATGCTTGATCTTCAACTTCTTTTAACTTGTATAGTTGGCCCTCATGCTTCTACCTACTGAGAGAAACAAAGTCTGAGGTAGTTTAGAGAAAAGGTCAACTTGACTTAATTGTGTTGCACTAATTTCAATGTGAGTTGTTGAAAATAGACCCTTTAGTCTGTGATCGCTGCCAAAATGATGCTGCATTCTACACTTCTTGCAATTCACATCCCACAGATTCCATTTTGTGTTTTCCACATACTGCTTTTTGCATCTTGCGTTTGATATTTTTTGTATGTTTTGTATTTTTCTAACTCTATAGTCTTCATATTCTGCATTTTAAATTTTACACTTCATTCTCCGCTCGAGGAGTTAGAATTCAGATATTCTATTGCTACAGTCTGCATTTATGAATATATGACAGAATTCCAGGGCAGTGCTTTTACATTTTATCAATATATTATATTTGGGTGTGAATAATGAAGGAGTTTCCCACAGTTGGAGTGTGCTGGTCATGAAAGTGAAAACAATTACGAAACAATGCCAGACAGAACTAAACCTGTGTTATCACACCTGTACATATTACATTTCCATTATACAATGCTGTTATTTACATAAGAAATACATTTCCTCTTTAAAGTAATTTTCTAGTACAGTAGAACTTTATTTCTCTTCTGAATCTTCCCAGTGATAACAGATACTTTTGATGGCTTGGAAATGTACTGTGCACATGTATATCCATGCACAGGTTTACAATGGTTTTGTGTACTTGCTGTCACTTAGTATATGGTACTTGTTTATGACCTGAAGAGTTTTCTGCTTGTGTATATACTAGACAGAGAACTTAGTGAATTTTTAAGGCACAAGGAACATACGAAAAAATATTTAAGAAAAGAAATGAAGAGAAAAAAAAATGCAACCACAACTATGTATGAATATTTAAAATATTTCATTTTGCAAATATTTTTCATATGGTCAGAAAAAATTTGAAACAGATTTGCTAACCACAAGTATATGTATGTCAGAGCAGGTACCAAACTGCTTTGGTGAATTAAAAAAAGAATTTATGTCTTACCATAACATTCCATCTGTGTTGTTGATCTTCACTAATCCTTGACTGTGGGCTCGGTTCTGAGCTTCAGTACCGACTCCACTGTTTATTTCAGCTCTTGGCTTCCAAACTCTCGAGCTAGGCTTTTACCCATAATGCTCCTCTCAAAATTACCTCAGATCGAGTTTACCTAACATAGTGGCAGACAGATAGTAATCTTAATAATAATAATAATAATAATAATAATAATAATAATTATAAGATACCAGATATGTGTCCCTAATAAGACCTGGAAAAATTCAATCCGATAAGAGTCTCAGGCTGGGGGAAGGAGGGAAGGAATGTCAAGGATAAGTGAAGATCGACAACACAGATGCAACTTTATAGCAAGACATAACTTCTTTATCTGATGTAAATCTTCACGTAATCCTTAACTGTGGGACAGAGAACCTAGCTACCTAAATCTTGGGAGGTCTCATGGAAGAATATTCCTAAGCACCATTGAACTGAATGATGCCTGTCCCCTTGAGACCTGATCCAATTTGTAATGGGTGATAAAGGTATGAGGAGAAGCCCCAGTGGGTGCTGCACAAATATCATCTGAAGAGACTCTGGCATTAAAAATGTCAGAAGTTCCCACCACTCTAGTTGAATGGGCCTTTACTGGGCATGGAAGGTGGAACCCTTTCGACTGCCAGATAAATGTAATGCAGTCTCTAGCCATTTCGCTGAGGTAACATTTGAAAATGGATTACCTAAAGAAAGAGGAAAAGGCAACAAACAATTGGTCAGATTTTCGGGAATTTTTGTTCTGTGAAGATAAAAATGTAGCTGTCTCTGGATGTCTAATAAATGAAGGGAATACTCCCCTTTACAGGAAAAATTAGGGGAAAAGACCAGTAGCTGAAGTGTTTGGTTGATATTAGATTTAGTGACTACCTTTGGTAAAAAGGATGGATTGGTCCTAAGAGAAACCCTATCTTTGTGAAATACTATGTAGGGTGGTTTGCAAGACAACGCCTGAAGTTAAGATACTCTTCTGGCTGATTTAATAGCCACTAAAAATAATGTTTTCCAAGTCAGAAACTTTAAGTCACAAGTAGCTGATGGCTCAAAAGGAGACAAAGTAAAGGACTGAAGGACTAGTGTTAGATCCCAAGGAGGAATGGGTTCTTTAATTGGAGGACTTAACATTAGGGATCCCTTTAAAAAGGCTTTACAAAGTTTTTGTGACATAAGGGATGATCCATCAAACCCCATGTGGAAGTTCGAGATCATTGCTAGATGAACTTTAATTGTTGAGGTAGAGGAACCAGATTGATAAAGGTTAGCTAAAAAAATCCAAAACTTTATGAACAGGGCTCGTATAAGGATCAAGTTCATTCATAAGGGCCCAATTTGCAAACTTTTCCCATTTACTTTGATACAGTTTCCTAGTTGAAGGTTTGTGATGGGCTACAATGATCTGATGGACAGAAGAATAAAGAGAATGATGCCTGGCAATCATGGGAATTAGAGACGCCATACTGTGAGCTTGAGGTGATGGAGGTTCAGATGAACCAAGCCCTTTGGATGGGACAGCAGATCTGGAACTGGGTCCAGTATCCATAATTTCCAAAGAAGATGAGGCCATTGATAAGGAAACTAAACTTGTTGAGGCCAAAAGGGGGCAATGAGGATTATTGAGATGTTCTTTGTGTTTCACTGTTGCAGTCATCACATTTGGGTTATCCCTGCCAGGGTACCCTCGGCTGGCTTGAATACCAGAGGCTTAGTATTTCTGCATCAGTTGCTGATGCTTCAGGACTGACGTCAGGTTGTCAGTAGTATAAAGTAAGGCAGCTGACCCCATTACATCAGTCTTTCTTGCCACGGAGCGCGAAGCAGAAGCAGTTCATATGAGTGCCAGTCGGCCACTACCTGAGTTTCGTCTTCTGGATTGAAACTGAAGTCTTCTAAAGCTAAGTAGCCCATTGGGGATCCTTTTGTCTTGCACTAACCAATGTCAGAAAAAGTTAACAATTGTCTTGCCTGTGGAAAGCAAATACCACACCGAGACTTTCATTCTTAATGAGTCACTTGCTTAGGCCCAGACCACGATGTCCTCCGCTGTCGTTTTTGTGCTTTGTTCAACACCAAAACTATATGTCGTTGGGCCCTTATTGTAGCCAGATATTTTCACTTACAGTCCTTGAATTCTGATATGACTTTGATAAGCCATCCGACAGCAGATCTTCTGAAAAAACATAAGGATAAAGACAGAGACAGACTGTACAGGTCCAAACCTACAGACGATGCTTCCGTTAAGCTAGTCGTCAGTTCTCCAGTCCTCAGTGAGTCACTTTCGCAGCCCCTGATGCCTGCTTCTGTGGATTCACAGGCCAATACCGAGACCCTTTCGGAGTCCGGTATGCCACAAAACTCTTCTTCAACTAAGGATCATGCGGTTGTCTCTTCCTTGGATGGGTCCGAAGCCGCTGAGCAGGCACTGGCTTCTGAGGAAGTACTTTGCACTACCGATTCTCAACACAAACTGATGACTTCTTTCACATCTACCATTCTTTCGAAAACTACCAAGTTTCTAAGGCCCAGGGTACAAACCACACCCAAGAAACTGACGACCCAATCTCAGGCACCTGCTTCCTTGCCTCAAACTCAAATGCTTAAAATGGTGGAAAACCTTATCATGCAGTTCAGGGGAAGCCAAGCTACCCCTTTCAAAAGGAAAGGAGATCTGTCCCATGTAGTTTTGTCTGAACAGGAGTCTGATGACTCTGATTCATCTGAATATAAAGACATGCAACCCCTCTCTGCTTATGAGGATTCTGATGCAGAGGAATCCATTCCTTCAGCCTCTCCTCCCGAGGACTTTTCCTTTGTAGAAACCCTTCATACCTTATGGGAGCATTTCCAATGGGAATGTCAGGACTACCCTCAGTCTAAAAAGAGACTCAGGGAATTCTCAGATCTTCCACAGCACAGAGCCCTGGCCATTCCCCCAGTCCTGGATGTTGTGGATGATGTTTTCCTGGAATCCAGTTTGACTCCTGACACCCACCCTCCTGCACCCAGAAAACCTGACAGGTATTGCAGAGTCCTACTGCTGACCCTGAGGTAATTTCTCAAGGTCTTAAAGGAATTAAAGCAACCTCTGCTAAGAATCCCACCCCCTCAGATAGGGATTCCCGAGCACTAGACAGATGAGGTAAAAAAGTATACACCTCTGCTACTCTTGCTATCAGAGCACTAAATTGCCAGTTCCATATGCTAAAATGTCAGCAACATACCATGGACCTCCTCAAACAAAAATTGTCTTCCTTTCCTGCTTGTGCAGAATCTAAAGAGTTACAACAGTTAATGCATTCTGCAAGTCAAGTAACTAAACACACCTTGCACTGTGGTTTTGATCCCTAGAAGCTTCTTGCAGGGCAGCAGTCACCAATTCTGTCCTTAGAAGACATGCATGGCTTAAGGACAGCCCTTGCCAGACCATATTAAATCTAAATTGTTGGATGCACCCTTGCACAAAGACAAATAATTTGGCACCAAGGCAGAGGAGGTCTTAAAACAGATGGAAGAAAAAGCTAAATCTATGCAGACAGTTAAGGATTTCTAACAGGTTCAGCCACCCAGGTTCAGCAGGCATTGCCCCTCCAAGCACTGGTCCTTTCCTGCTCCCACCAGGTCAGTTCAGTCCAGACCCCATGGAAGCAGACTCCCCAGACAGCAGTCACAGGGAATGCAGAGAACAAAACAGTGGAATTCCTCCACTTCAAAAACAGGGGGTAAGCCACCCCCTCGTAGTAAGAACTCACAATGACTCTCCTCCCCCACCCCCTCCCTCTGCCCACCTTCACTTACCCATAGGAGGAATACTCTCCTTTCACACAAGCACCTGGGCCACCATTACCAATGACCACTGGATCCTCAACATAGTGTCCCAGGGATACAATTTTTCTTTCCACACTATTCCAACTCAAAAAGGGTTCCCAGATCTAACTCCAAACCAATGGGCAGAGGCATAAAGGCAAGCAGAACAGAAAGGCCAAGGTTTCTACTCCAGACTTTTTCTGGTACCCAGAAAGAAGGGCACCTGGTGCCCCATCCTCGATCTATCCATTCTAAACACATTCCTGGTGATACCCAAATTCAAAATGCTCACCCTCCAGCAACTGCTACCCATGCTATCTAAGGATGCTTGGCTAGCCACCCTAGACCTAAAAGTGGCCTACCTCCACATTCCTATCAGGGAATCATGCAGGAAATATCTACGTTCAGGGCAGGCTGTCTGCACTTTCAGTTCTCTGCACTTCCCTTTGGCTTATCTATTGCTCCCAGAGTTTTCACAAAATGTCTATTTTTCAGACAAAGGAATATCCAAATTTATCCATACTTAGACGACTGCCTAATTCAGGCAGACAGTCAGGAAAAGCTGCTCAAGCACCTGGCCTTTGTAAAGTCCCTACTGACCTCCCTAGGGTACACAATCAACGAAAAGAAATCCAGACAAGTACCCACCCAAAGGATTATATTCCTGGGAGCAGGCCTGGACACAGCATCCCAGATGGCATTCCTTACACCACAGAAGCAAACTTACCTGACAGCCTACTTCTCTCAACTAGCCACCAGACCCCAGTTATCTGCAAGGAACATTCTGCAAGCTCTGGGGTTCATGGCATCTTGCATTCTACTCGTTCTATATGCCAGACTGCATATGAGGAAACTTCAATGGTACCTAAAAAGCCTTTTGTGTCAACACTCTCAACACCTGGAAACTCTTATACCCATGATACCTTGCCTCAGAAAAGATTTTCTTTGGTGGGAAGCAGCATGCTCCACAACAAGGGACTACCTTTCTCACCACCCCCCATCACCCAGACCCTCACCACAGATGCATCAGACTATGCCTAGGGTGCACACCTGGGCGGCAGGTGCATACAGGGCCAATGGAGCCCACAGCAAATCCATCTGCACATCAAGCAAAAAGAGATGTTAGCTGTCCAGCACACATTGACAGCTTTCAGGCCCCTTCTCCCCAGGGCTCTCCTGATCAAAACAGACAACACCGCTGTGATGTGGTATATCAACAAGCAAGGAGGGACTTACTCCTACCCTCTATGCAGGCTGGACATGACCCTTTGGCACACAGCCTCTGCCATCCAACTCCACCTGCTAGCACAATTCCTGCCAGGTTCTCTAAACTCTCTGGCAGACCACTTAAGCAGAAATCTTCTGGACCCACACGAGTGGCAGCTAGACAAAAGAACCTTCACCCTAATAACTCAGAAATGGGGCACCCCGAAGATCGACCTCTTTGCCTCCCACACCAACCATCAGCTCAGCAAGTTCTGCACCAGGGAGCATCACTGCATGGCTTGGAAAGTGGAAGCCCTGTCCTTCCCCTGGGTCAGTCTATCAGTCTATGCCTTTCCTCCACTACCTCTAATCCCCAGGGTACTGCTCAAAATAAGGGAGGAAAAACCAAGGACAATTCTTATTGCTCCAGACTGGCCTCGCCAGCACTGGTACCCTCTGCTGTGCAGTCTGTCCCCACTGCCACCATGGCATCTCACTCAGACTCCAACTCTCCTGACCCAGAGGGAAGGAGAATTCATGCATTTCCAATTGCAGACCCACAGTTTGGCAGCTTGGCTTATTCCCTAACCACCGATCAATTTGCCAACCTCAGTAAACAGGTTCTAGATGTTATACATGAGGCCAGATGCCCTAGCACTAGAAAGTCTTATGCTGACAAATGGAAAAGATTCTGCACCTGGATTCAGGCTAAGGGAGCCGATACGGCACAGCCCTCCCTCTCTCTCATCCTGGATTATTTAGCTGACCTGCTACACAGTGGTCTCTCTTTTTCCTCTATTAAAATTCATGCATCTCCTATCTCTGCTCATTTCCCCACTGTGCAGCCCCTTTTCTCACACCCTCTGATCAAACAATTCCTAAGAGGGGCTAGCAACTTGAGGCCACCCAGAAGAGCACCTACCCCAGCTTGGGACCTTAACTTTGTGTTGGAAAAGCTCACCCTGCCCCCCCCTTTATACCATCATCTTCAGCAGAGTTAAAATTTCTCACCTGGAAGACAACTTTCCTTCTGGCCATCACTTCAGTCAGAAGGGTCTCCGAGCTACAAGCACTCATGGCTGTGGAGCCTTTCATCATCTTCCATGCTAACAGGGTTTCCCTCAGGACTAACCCATCCTTCATGCCCAAAGTGGTGTCCAGTGTAGCTCTCAACCAATCCATTCATTTACCCACCTTTTTCCCTAACCCACAGAACAAGGGGGAAAGGATCCTGCACTCTCTAGATGTGCATAGACAGCTCAGATTCTATCTAGACAGGACTAAATCCTTCAGAAAGTCTGATCAATTGCTGGTTAGCTTTATTGCAGGGGCAGAAGGCAAAGCCATCTCCAGACAAGCAATTTCCAAATGGATAGCACACTGCATCTATTTCTGTTACAAGCAACATGGAAAGCCTCCCCCAAAGGAGGTCAGGACTCACTCCACTAGAGCAGCCTCCACCTCTGCAGCTTTACTCAAAGGAGTCCCCACCTGGAGGCTGCCACCTGGACATCTGTTCACACTTTCACCAAACATTACCATCTGCCTATCTTTTCCAAATCCACGGTAGGGTTTGCCATTGCAGTCTTGCAGGGCATCCTAGCCAGCCCCTAGTCTCCTTGACTGTCTCCACCCTTTTCCTCAGCTTTGGGAATCAACCCAGATATGATGACTGCAACAGTGAAACACGAAGAACATAGTACAGTTGTGTACACTTACCATAAATGTAGATGTTCAAGTGTATTCACTGTTGCAGTCCTGGTTTCCCTCCCTCCATCCCCCTCTTCTGTCTTCTCTCTCCTTACAAGGGACTTTTTGGTATTTACTTTCTACTGGTGGGGTTTTTCCACCAGGACCTGGCTCCCACTTGGGGGCTCCTGACAGTTAGGGCAAGAATAACTGATGTAATGGTGCTGGCTGCCTTACTTTATACTACTGATGACCTGACGACAGTCCTGAAGTGACAGCAACCAACACATAAATACTAAGCCTCTGGTATTCGGGCTGGCTGAGGGCTACCCTGGCAGGGATAACCCAAATGTGATGACTGCAACAGTGAATACACTTGAACATCTACATTTATGGTAAGTGTACACAACTGTACTTTCTCCAACCTCCTGGCTTTCTTTAGAAAGTGGGATATCAAAGCAGTTGGGGGAAAGGTGTACAGAAGACCGGGGGGATCGTGGAGAAGAGTGTCTCTGGGTGACTTCATTGGAGGCAGAATTAGGGCAAAGTAACTGTTGCACTTGTTTAGAGGGGACACAAAAAGATCACAGCAAGATTGGCCCCAGTAATGGAATATCTGTTTCACCACCACAGGGTGGAGAGACCACTCATGAGGCATGAAAATGGTTCTACTCAGCTTGTCCACTATTATGTTGGAGCTCCCCAGAATATGCATTGCTGTAAAAAAGAGGTTGGAAGAAATTGCCCATTGCCAAACTCTGAGGGCTTCTTGACACAATGGGTAACATTTGGTTCCCCCTTGCTTGTTGATGTCCCAGACTACTGACATGTTGTCTGCTTGAATTGCTACTGTTCCCAGAGGAAGGCCCTCATGGAATGCTTGCAATGCAAACAGCACTGCCCTCATCTCCAGAACATTGATATGGAAGTTGGCCTCCAATTGGGACCATGTGCCTTAGACTGTCCTTCCCAGATAATGCCCCTCCCCCACCCTATCTGGGAAGCATCCGTGGTCACTATAGCTTGAGGTTATGGAAGAATGAATGGTGGGCCAGAGAAAATCTTATTAGAATGGAGCCATCATGAAAGATCCTGTTTGCAGTGATTGGTAATTAAGATTAGATGAGACATTGGTTGATATATCAGAGACTGCTGGCAGGCAAATAATCACTGTAAGATTCGCATGTAATATCTTGCTAAGAGAACAAGAGTGATTGAGATTGCCATCAAGCCTAATGCTTGTAGGACCAATCTGGCTGGAATCCTTTTGCTTTGGATAATTTGGCCAACCTGAGATCTGATCCTTTGTAGTCTTTCTAGTGGAAGTGAAGCAATTCCTATAAAAGAGTCCAACCAGGTTCCGATAAATTCTATTTGTTGAGAAGGCTGTAAATTTGAATTTCATACTTTATTGTGATGCCTAGAGATGCACAGAGATGCAGAGTGTAATCTCTTGCCCGTTCTAACTGATGCCTGGTGGTAGCAGTGAGGAGACAGTCATCAAGGTATGGAAAAACTCAAAATCCTTGCAGTCTGAGATGAGCCTCAACCACTGCCATGCATTTGGTGAACACCCTGGGAGCTGAGGTGAGGCCAAAGGGCAGTGCTCTAAACTGGAAATGACTGTCTCCCAGCCAGAAGTGCAGGAACCTCCTGGAGTGTTTGTCCATTTTTATGTGGTAATATGCATCTTGGAGGTATAGAGCACATCCAGTTGTCTTTTTTCCAAGAATAGAAGTATTGACTGTACCAAGACCATCCAGAATTTGGTTTGCTGAACTGTCTTGTTGAACTGGCTGAGATCCAAGATGTGTCTCTAGTTCCCTGTTTTTTGGGACACTAAAAAGGACCTTGAGTAAAAACTGGATCCTGATTGGTCTGGTGGGAATTTCTGGATGACTCTTTTTTCAAGCATTTGTTTTAATTTCTACAACTGCTGCTTCCCTGTGACTGGATGGAACATCAGGGAGTCTTTTTTGGGATTTTGGATGTCTAGAGAGTGGGATTTTGTAACTTCTGGATATTATTCCCTGCACCCATTTGTCCGAAGTTAGTTGCCAGGCAGGTTGCTGCAGGGATAGTCATTCCCCAACTGCCTCCAGAGGAGGGCAGTCGGGCCACCCTTCAGGTGTGCTGGTAGGAAGTATCAGAGAAATAATCTCTGGACCCATGGTTCTGTGGGCCACTTCTGCCTTTGGGGTGGTGTCTTCCATTACTTCCTCCTCTGCCGCGGGGAAAGTCTTTGACACATGTATCCTGGAAAGGCCCTTGGAATTATTTAAACCATAGTCTCCCACTTCTCTGGTTCCTAGACTAAGGCCTCTTAGGACTGGAGAAATGTATGCCTACAGCAGAAAGAGTCTTCCAATCTTTTTCATTGATGAATGATGCTTTAAATGGCTCCACCCACAGGTGCATCCAGGAATGCCTTCTAATGGCTATGGTTGAACCTGCAGCTCTTGTCATCCCTTCAGCTGCATGGGCAATCAGCCTCATGAATGAGTTAGAAATCACTTCAACGAATGCGAGCTGAAAGGCAACTTTGTCCCATACCTCTTCAGCTGCTGCTCCTGAGAGGGTATCCAAGAGCTCTTAGGTCAGATCTCTCTGCAACATTGTGAAGTGTGACATGTAATTCAGGGACCTGAGGGCAAAGGTCACTGAAGTGTAAAAATGCTTCCAAAACCTATCCATAGTCCTAGACTCCTTGTTAGGAGGATGGATAGTCGGACTTTCCTCACCAAGTTCCTGCTTTGTGGCTGCTGCTATCGCCATGGTGTCAATGGGTATGCCTTTTGACCAGTATTGCTCTTTCTTAGGGGCTGAAATGATCTGATCAGGTCTCTTGGGGATCAATCCGATGAAGTCAGGCATCTCCCACACCCACTGAGTGATGAGTTTAATGAGCTCATCAGCGGGTAGAGAGATCCAAGAAGTAGTAGGTTGGGCACAGAAAGCCTCCAGGTATACCGACTCCTCCAAAGAAGGTTGGAGGGAAGACCAGCCACCCCTCTGTTTTAGGATTTCCAGGATGTCCCTGAAGGAAACATCACCAGAGGGTGACCTGTGGGAACCTTCCCCTTCATCAAAGTCGGTATCTTCAGTGAAAGACTCCTCCAGGGAGTCCAAGTGCTTCCACTTGGACTTCTTCTTTGCAGGTACTTCCTCAGGGGGATATTCCAGGGAAGTGTCTGAAGAGGAAACCATGAAGGTGGGTCTTTCCTGGAGCTTTTTGCTCCCTGTCCTGGGGATAAGACTGATAGAAGCTCAGGATGAAGAGATGTGGAAATTTGTCCTGACAGGGATGGCAGAGACTGTGAGTCCTCAATGGACAAGGCCTTCTCCATGATTTGGAAGGCCACCCCTCTGTAGAGGGATGGGAGCCCCAAACCAAAATAAACTCCTTTGGAACCGAGGTCCCACCCCACACCGAGGAGGCGACCCCTGAAACAGAAGCCTGTGTTGAGTCTATGAAGGCCAAAGAACCAAGGGTCATAGACGGCTCCAAAGTTAAAGAAACCGATCCACGCACCTCGGATCTGACCAGGGAGTCTTGACCCTGGGAGGCCTCTAGTGCCAAAAGGCCAAAGGAGCTCAAGGCTACTCTTGGTACTGGAGAAGAAGTTGCTACCAGAACTGAGACAGTTGACGCCAAGAATGTGGGAACAGAAGGCTCCAATATCTCAATAGGATTTTGAGGAGGAACGGGTGGCGTTGTAGTTGGACTGGTTCTGATGTCAGCCTGGCTAGGAACTGAAGACAATCCCCTCACTGTCAAGAGCTGATCCACCAGTCTCATGATGTTGGCTTTGGAAGGACTCTTAATGGAATGAACTGAGGCAATTGAAGGAGACCTAGGTGGTCTCACATCGAGGAAGGAGCTTGGCGGTCTGTCCTTGAAAGGATCAATTGAAGGAGAGTATCTGAATTTTGGAACAGAAATTAGCTCAACTGCTCCAGCACTGAAATGAAGTAGTAGCAGTTGGCTCCAAAAGTGTTGTAGGTGCTGAATCAGTTTTACCATTTGGTGCAGTGGAGCTGTTTGGTACCGAAGGCAATTTAGAAACTTCTTGGTTGGCTCCGAGGAACTAGGAGCTGAAGAAGGTCTTTTCTTAGAGGTGGAGGACGATGATGAAGATGATGTACTGGCTTCCGTTTTGGACCTAGAAATGGCCTCTTCAAATTCAGTCTTTAAGAGTCCATTAAGAATCAACTTGTTCTTCCATTCTGTTAGAGTTCTAGTAGAAAAACCATGGCAAAAGGAACAACTTTCCTGGAGGTGGGCTTTACCTAAGCAATAAACACAAATGGTATGTCTGTCGGAATTGGGCATCTTACCCTGACATTTTTGAAACCTTTTGAATCCTGAGGTGCTCTTTGAAGACTTGGCCAGAGAATCAGACTTCTCAGCCATAATTACCAGAGGGTTATATAGATATACACCCATGCTGAAAGGAAAAGTACAGTGACATTTTTTTTTTTTTTTAATTTTAAGAAAGGAAGAAATACCAACAATGGTATGAAGAACTACCTTAAAGGTAAAAAGTGATACCAACAATGGTACTTAGAGAGAAAACTACCAACGGTAGTATAGAAAAGTGAAAGACACACACACTCACACTAACGGGGATAACAAGAAGAGCGGGAAGAAGAAATACAGACTAAAAATAAAGGGTAGAATAGCAAGACCAAAAAGGGATATTTAAAATGAAAAAACTTACTTTAACAACTAGTCAAAGCTCGAGAGTGGTTGTACGCTCCTGACACACAAAGTGGTAAATGAGATCTGAGGTAATTTTGAGAGGAGCATTATGGTTTAAAGCCTAGCTTGAGACTTTGGAAGGTGCTTAGAAATGAGCCCACAGTCAAGGATTACGTGAAGATTGCAAACATCAGATCAGATTTTTCCATTCTTTACTCAGTGCTTACATTTTGATTATTTAATAGCTTTTATTATATAATCTACATTTTAATTTGTCATTTTAATCTATAAATGCCAAATCCTGCCTTTGGTACTTGTATCAGAACTGAATGCTGCATGTGCTAAGTATAGCATGTAGTAGTGGAGGTCGTATTTCATAGTGCAAAGTGATACTGGGAGGGAAGAATGGAAAGGCAGTGTGAAACACAGGACTGAATGCCTCATGTCTTATACTGCCCTACTTATGTGGGCAATGTGGCATGAGGCATAAGGACAGAGTTCTCTGTGCTAAATGATCAGGTTCAGGTGGGCAACACAGAGAGGTGATGCCTGATACATTTAATTTTATATTTTTATTCAGAAAGGGAATTATTTGCAGAAGCTTAATTAGCATCTGACAGCTTAGTGCAAAGGATTAAGGCTATGAACAACTATTGTGCTTAATTCTCTAGTCAAGAGTTTGATTCCCTTTGTCTCCTAAGTGCATTTGAGCAAATAATCATGGTACTCACAAGTTGCCACTGAAACAAGGGGTTTACAAACTCAGCATATATGTAAAATAAATTCTGCATCAGTTATGGTTAATATAGTTGACTAGAACTAGGAAAATAAAGTGTTAGACTCACATCATAATATTTATTCTCTGCTTGTCATTTGAATTGAAGTCCATGTCCTTGCCTTCACAACCACCCATATTCTCTCTCTTTCTGAGACTTCAGACCTTACATCTGAACCATAATTCCAACACTGAGAGTGAGTGTTACTGTCTAGTTGTCCTCTAAAGCTGAGTCAGTATATTGCCTTTGCAACCATTTTATTAATTATACATAACAAGCAAAGACTGATGATAAAAGTCAAAACAACATTAGAGCCAAAATAGCTGTAAACATTTGATGCTAACTGCTGGTTGGCATAAACAAGCCTGTTCCAGTTACCATCTATGGTTTGGGTGTATAACCCAAGCTGACAGACCTAACTTAGCAGTCAACATTTCTGAACTTACACCTTAGCCCAAACATAACATGCCTTGCCCAAGGTTTTATATTTCAACCAATCTGTCAACCATAAAGAAGCTGCTGAGTTATAAAAGGGGGAACACAATTGGGAACAGCTGCAAGGTGGCCACCTTTGTTAAACACCACTACTCAGGAGGCTGAGTTTCTTCAAGCTGCTGCCAGAACAAAGCCCTACAACAGTTACACTGGTGCCCCACACTTGTCCTCTAAGCTATGAAATAAAGACACAGTATGTTGCCTTTGCAACCATTTTATTGATTATATATAACATGCAAAGACTGATGCTAAAAGCCAAAACAATATTATAACCAAAATAGCTGTAAACATTTGAGGCTAACTGCCAGTTGCATAACCAAGTCCGTTGTGGCTACCATCTATGGTCCTAGTGAAGAGGCTGCTGCGGTGTAAAATGGATTTTCCTCAAGCAGCCTCAAAGAAGTACCCCAGTGCTAAATGCAGTCTAAAAAACCAAAATTCAATGAATAAACAAATAATATTATGTGAAGTAATCCTCAATTATCAAAGTAAACTGAAGACTGAATAAGTCAAAAACTAAGCTGTTGAGGTGAACTCCATCTGGGTCATAAAAGTCTCTTTGGATGAAAGAATGTCCCAAAAATCCATATTACCTCCATCCGGTTCTTTTAAGAACTTTAGTAGATTGATCTTCCATTGCTAAATCAGATGATAAAACACTTTGAAAGTTTATAAATGAATCCAAACTTCCAAAGGAATGAAGGTTCCCAATGGAGCCACATATGGGGCCAAGTGGCAAAGCCTGGTAAACCAAAAGCAGTAAGCACATGACTAGAAAAAAAAAAGTTTTTTTTTTAAAAAAGTAAAAAACAACACCTAATTGCTGAGTGCACTTGCCTAGATCTGGAAGATCATTTGTTAATAGCATGAACTACTGTCAAACTATTAGAGCAACCATTTGGCAGCAAACCAGTTTCCTCAAAAGTATCTATCTATGATTATTTCTGCTGCTGCATCCATAAATACTGTAGCTGCAATTCATTAGAAGAGACCCAATGTAATTACACAAAATGAATCAATTAAACTGGTATTTTTATAAAGGATGTGGCCTTACGATTTGGATAAGGTGATAGTACTTGCACCAATTTATCTACTTTGATCAGGAAATGAGATGGTTTGCAGATGTACCTGACCCCTTGAAAAATTGAATCTTTGGCCAAGAAGTGGATACTTAGCCATGCTCAGACTATCAAAAATTGGACTTATTTTATTGTCCTGAATGGAAGAAATCTTGGTGTGGTTGAGGTGACTTGCTTTTGAGCAAAATTTGACTGCTGGATAAGTCTTCCAACAACAGAAACAGAGATGGAAAAACATACACCTTGGCCATGAACATTTCCTGTTGTTAAAAGTCGAACAAAATTTACCCTTTGGGTATCTTTTTGAAGTGGAATCAATTTCAGGAGCATTTGGCCTGTCTAAAATAATACTTGGACATGTATCTGGATGTTGTTGTTCCCACCAAAGTGACTTGTCTGTACTCTTTAGGTTCCTGAACCTTTGCTCATACATTGACCAAGCTGACCCTCCCCAAATATGGTGATCTTTCTTAATGGCCATTAAGTGGCAACATCTGACTGTTGTCCTTTTCCATAAGAATTCCCATAAGTACCACAAAAGTCAAACTCCAATTATCCTAAGTTCTGGTTACTACCTTGGTAAAGGCTTTCTTCCCAATAGCTGCTAGTGCTGGCATCAGGTCTTTAGCACCCAGGCTCTTGGAATTGAGAATCTAGTGAATGCCTTCTGTGTTGATTAAATCAAATACATCACAAAATCCCCTTGAATGATTTTTCTCCTTGACATTCAGTAGAACATGGATCATGATGTCTGAATCCAAAGAGGCCATACTAGCTGAACTGATGAGGGCCATAGGGCCACAATTATGCACTATTAATATCAAAGTCAGAAGTACTACTCCTCTTTGTGGAAGGGGAAGGGGTCATCCAAATTTTGAAAGGTTGCTGAGGGAGCTTGTGGAAATCAGGCCTGTTTTGACCCTTGCTGGTTACTAACTGTCAGGTGCTGTGGTACCAGCATTTCTCTCTAAAGCAATATCAAATATCCAAGATCTACCTTTTGCAGGGAGGGAATTAATAAACTCATCTAATTATTCACCCCCTGTTTGTCCCCTCTATGCAGTATTCATCCCTGCGACCCTTCTTTTGTCATTACCTTACCTTACATATTCTGAGTGACTTCTAAAACTGAGCCTGAAACCTCTTCAGGAACAGGGTGTCTTTTCTAGCCCTTCATTTTGACATTTTGGTAGGGACTGCATCTATCACAGTTTTTTCTTCAAGGACTGTCAAGCCTCTTTTCCGGTAAACTGAACCCTTGTCTTGACTCTGTACCACCTCCAAATCAGAAAATAGTTCTTGAACTTCATGTGTTAATTGTCTCCAATCTATCTTTTAATACCTGAATCAATGACAGTCCTGTAAAAGAATTTTAAAGAATTATTAATTTATGATATTGACCACCTATTCACTGCAACTATGCCTTTCTAACTCTAAATTGACTAACACCTCCATATCTTACCAGGTAGTAATGGCCCAACATCAAAATAAGTTCTCACTTTAATACCATACTACTAATGTATGCTATTCTGCTTCTTCAGCCAGCACATACTATTTATGTTCCTCTTACATGTCTTTCCATAACATTGCCATCTTTCTAATAATATTCAACTCTTTCTCTGTGTCTTTAACTTCCCCTCCTACTCATTACTTCTCCTCTTCTCGTTCTATTCCTCTGTCTATTTTGGCACCAGAATGCTCCATTATTTCTCACCTCCATATATATTAGTTTACTTGACATAGGCTATCCACTTCTGCAGTTTGTCTTGCTAATTGCAGTACATATTGCATTCTTGATTGCAATTTATCCTAGTAATATTTTTGTAAATGTATTTCAATCTGTTTTTGTTTTTATCTGCTGTGGGGATTTTCTCCCCATGTTAAACACTGCTTAGCAAATACTGCAAAAGGTTTTAATGTTGTTTTGTGGAGCCTTTTTCCCCAACTCAATGTAAAATATTTAACCTGTTATGGGGTGGGTTATATTTAGCTAGATTTGGGACTGTTGTGCTGCGGGACAAGTATTTGCTGTATATGAGTCGTTGAATTTGTGTTCCCTGAAGAGTGACTTTTGCAAACTAATATAGACCCATATGTGTATATATGTGTGTGTATATATATATATATATATATATATATATATATATATATATATATATATATAGGTTTACTATTGAAATGCCGAACCGACTATGTGCGACTCGACTTGCGCGAAGGCTGAAGAGCGAATGTCAGTGCAGTCGAATCCGATTGTGCGAACGGCAGATCCTCGCCCCTGCGTGAGCCATGGTAGCATGGGTGTGGAGGTGTTGTGCGGCCGATAATGTCGAAAGTCGAATGCCTGTCAGTTGCAAACAATTTTCACGGTTTCGGTTCGCGTAAATACATCGCAGAAGTGGCCGTTCGACTACGTTCGATCGCAATTTCAATAGTAAACCATATATATATATATATATATATATATATATATATATATATATATATATATATATATATATATATGTAGGCATGTACCAATTTCTCCTTAAGAAAATTATTGGTACATTTTCCCCGTAGCTTAACTTAAAAAAAACTAATTACAACTCATGTAACTGCAAACACTACCTGACTAAACGCTGAAGATTGCGGATGTCCTGCTGCTGTGACATTCTAGAACGTAGTATTACTGTCATAAGTAACCTTAACTGAGATGCCATGATTGCATTATTTGCAGAAAATCCCCTCCAACTTTTGCCCTTAAAGTACACCAACAGTATTAGGTGTCTTGAACTACTGAATTTAACAGACTTAACCAACCTTGGATAAAACAAAGTCATCATGAACCTAGCTATAGAATCCTTATGAAGTTATAAATCACTAAACACAAATTCATAACCGGCAACATGCCACAACTTTAATAAAACTGAGCAACTATAATCAATCCATACAACCCCTTGCTACACCAAAATCCCTTCCCCCAATCAACCAACTGAAACTTCACCATAGTGATACTATCGCCACAACAGTAACACATGACCCTATTTACAAATCCGCTCCAATGAACCTGACATTAAAGGTAATGTCTGACCATCTCTTCACTTAACTTTTTTATATATATATATATATATATATATATATATATATATATATATATATATCTTTGAGTATAAATGAAATATTGCTCAGTGCAACACATACCTCTCAACCCCCGGCTCAACAATCTGGACACAGCGTAAACAATGAGAACAAGGACCTAAAATGATGATAGCCTATATATTCTGAAATTAAATCTTAGAACGTTGCCTGAATGACAATATTATAACAGCATGTATTTTCTGAAAGATACGTCATGTGAGACTCTGGTGTTTGCCACTAATTAGTCACTTTGAATCAATTCTCAAAACTACTGTATATATTCCATGAAGAACAGTCCTACAATAAAAACACATTTCTGAAAATAGTGCTAAAATCTGAACATGCAGCCATTTGCTTGCCTATTAAACTATACCCAGGATTGCCCTTTATAAACATTGCTCAGTTTAACTCTACTGTTTAACTACAGGCTAAATGCCTGCATGTTCACTGACAGATAGCTCCATTCACCTTAATCCTTGGCATTACTCTTCAATTACTGTAACTTGTTCTTCCTTCAAGCTGCTGCCAGAACAAAGCTCTGGAAACAAAGTGGCGATCTTTAATGCAGACTCAAAAGCTCCATCCCATTGACTCGCTCAAGGACAATGGAGCTTACGGGTAAGCCACGGTTATATCGTGGTTATCTTTCACCTTAAACATTTGGACAAATGGCATTTTGTAATTGGCAGTCCATGCATGTGTAGGATGACTCTGTGTCTCAAGCAACTGTTTCATTTGTATTTAAAACACTATTACAAAGAAGAGATAATCTCTTAACATCATGCAAGCACCAACTTCATTACATTATGTTTTATGCTGTTCCAGTGAGATACATCTGACTAATCAATCCATGTTGTTGGAAGAGTGAATTATAGCTTACAGTAGGATTTAAGAGTATGTAGCATTAAAATATGGACGCTTTTTAGGTTGAAAGTATCGGCAGAGGCCTTTGAGGCTAGGTAGGTGGCACATGCACACAGACATGCCGATAAACATACACAGCTAAGTAGTAGTTTAGTCATTGTTATGGTTTATCCACAGCTGCTATGTTAAGGACACACTTTTTGAACTTTTAAAACTTTGTCTTCATTTACTTTAGCAATAGAAAAATTCTAATATACTGTTTTAGAACTGAAACATATAATTGAAACTTACCTGACATGCACCAGCTGACCTCCCATTGTAAAAAAAGCCAATAAAATAATAGTAAATAGGTAATGCAGAAAAAAACATCATGAGGCTTACTAAGCAGAACATAAATATTGTAATAGCTACAACATGTATACCTTGGCTAGTTTCATGTTACTGCTTCCTTAAGGGGAAGTATAAAAATGTGTGCTCAGTCAACCTTAAATATTTGCAATTTGTTTAGCATCCAGTTTTTAGAAATATGTTAACCATCTACAAAAGATCTATATATGTGTAAGTCAAGCTAGAAATCCTTTGTTTGTTATTGCAACATTAATATTAAATAAAAATTAATAATGAAAAGTATTTGCTAAGACTATAAGGAGACTTTTAAAGTGATTCAGTAACCTAGCTCACCTGGTCTAAGTGAATATTGCTAATCATGCTTAATATAAATTTCTCAAGCACTTAAAAAAGAAAAAGAAAGACTAATTAGAATACTGTGTTCACACACTAAAGCTTCTGAATACAATGTATGCAAATGCAAAACATTTCTAGCATAAAACATATTAAAGAACAAGTGCCATAAATAAGACACTGTAGAAGCAGTGGGAGTGGTAAGTACTAGGTAGCCTATCTACAACAAGAGGAGTGGTTTTTGGCCCATGAATTGTAGTTTATTGACCATTTGGACAGTTTTTCCATCTCTTTCAACCTTCTGGTTTAAAAGCCCACATCTGTGCTTGTTTCCCACCTTTCCTGTAACTAATCTAATCCAGATACAGATTTGCTGTATCCAGGACTGTTTGTAAGCGTCTGAGCAGTGCCAAAGTCTGCTCTTCAATTTGTCCCTTAGATCTGATACTTCTCTACTCTCCTACACTTTTACTAGCTTGTTAGTTTAGCACTTTACCACAGTTCTTGTAGCAAGTATTGTAGTACACAAAAGTGCTACCAGCACTAAACGTTCTACAAGGAAACAGCTCCAGTACTTATTAATGCCCACCCCTCCAGGCATATCTAAAGGTCAGTTCCCTGTGCTTTCCCCTATTAACCTGGTGAACTTGGGCATCCTGAGGCAATGTAGCAACTGCCTCATGTACACTGACAACCCTCTCCTCTTACCCCACAACAGTCAGACTAGTGAGAGATGCACTTATATATCCAAACAGGAAGCCACACACTCTCCAGCCAAGACCAGAACAGCTGGTCAAGAGGAGAAGGTCAACACTTGCACCACACCACATGGAACACATAGCCCTCCAGAACACACATCAGCATTGCCTTCACATAAAAACACAAACCACACACCCACCTTTCTGGAGGCTCTCAATAAAAATCTAACCAAACAGCAGAGACCTCCAAGGCAGAAATGTACTCGACCACCACAACATAACACTAATCATGAGACACATAACTCTCCTAAACAGTGTGCCACTCAACCAAAGCCCCTGAGGCAAAACAGCATGCCCAACACACTAGTCATAGGTGACTCGATAGTGAGGCACACTGATGTCCCACTCACTAGGTTGAATAAGGAGAAAGTAACAGTCAGCTGCCTGTCAGGTGCCAGGATCCGCCACATAATGCACGCACTCAGGTCCCTCAACAACAGGTACAAATATGACTCTGTTATTGTACATGTGGGTGTGAATGACCTGAGACGTACTCCCTGGACTACATAAAAAGAGACATGGAGGAGCTCAGAATATGTAGCCCAGGTGGCTATGACCCTAGCCCTGAGCAGCATCCTTCCATCACCCAGAATGATACCACAGTACAAGCAGAAAATTAGGTACTTACGTATTATCGCAACCGGATTTTTATGGTCACGAAATTCGCATACTACTAGTCAAACAAGGGCATTTAAAACTCAGAAATGATCACCAAAGTGTTTTCTTCTGTCGCATTACATTGCTTAACTATCAGGAGCACACTAAGCTGTATCCATACACAGGGAGTTTCTACTGGCAGTTACACAATGTAATCATATGCGATGTAGCACTGCTGCAATTACCTGTCATCGCAAGCAACTTTCAAAGTTGCCAACATTCTTCCCGTTATTTTTTTTTCCCTTTCACCTTTACTGTGTACCTCAAGCAAGCCTCATCAGAAGTCAGATGGCAGGAACCTAATTCAACATGCCAACATTAATAGAGAAAAGGAAAGGAAGCAGGCGATGGCAAAGTAACAGCCACACACACTTTCCTTGGGGTGCTGTATTTCAAGGAGATGAAGTCTGAAAAGGAACGCATGCCGTTATTTACTGACAGCACTACTCATTGATGAGTCAGCACAGTTACCTTTCATAAACTCCTTCATCCCTTCTGCTCTGCGTTTCTTTAATAATCGATCACACTTGCCAAATTTGACCCACACACTGTAGGGACACTTTCTTACACTTGCTCTTGCACCCTTTTTACAACCTGCAGAAATCGGTGCGTATGATAAGAACCATGACAATTACAGTGTGCATATATAATGCACGCACATCAGGAAGAGAATTTTTTTAATTTGCTGGTCTTCCTGAGGCAACAAACAAGAGCCAGCAACAGGTTCCCAAATGCTTTAATGAGGTAAAATAGTGTCAAAGACACATACACTCTCCATAACCTCAAACTAGTTTCGGTGTAATACCTTCTTCAGTGAGGATAACAGCCATAATAATTACATAAGACATACTCCTTATATATACATGAACAATTAATCAACTGATAACCAAATGGTTATCCATTAATTACAAAATCAGATTTAAAGACATACTATACAATGAAACCTAACTAATAAGTAGGAATTCTTAAATGCACAAACAGTGCATGAATAATACAGTTTAAATGTAAAGCCCAGATGTGGTGTTCAGTAACTAACAAATATATATATATTTGGTTAATATATATATAAAAATACATATAAAAATACATATGTGAAGAAAGCTTGAACGTGCGTGGGTTAGTGTGTCACTGTGTGTGTTCCTCGCTGTTGGTGTTGGCTCCCTGGCTGTTGCTGAGATGACTCCTCTCCTTTAGAATTTGGACTTTCTCCTTACAAGAAGTACATTTGGATTTATTCATGCTTCAGTTTTTGAAGGCTCAAGAGTGGTGACTTTTTCTATTACAGTTTTGACTTTTTTTCTATATTCTCAAGCGTTTGGTTTTCATTAAACCGTCACGTTTCTTATGCTCCTAATTGTTATATGGGAGTTCATAGTTTTGTTGGCTAGTTCAATTTATATATTGAATATGTGTGTATTATAATTGTGGGGAACCATTACGTTATTTTGGCGTTTTTTGTTTTTTACGCTACTATTTATGGGACCAGTAATGTACGGGACTGGCAAGGCAGCTTCACGGAATGTTTGCGGCAGGCATGGTTGGTTCTGTTTTTAACAGACGTACATTTTTCGGACTTTAACTTGGTGTGCTCTTTTTTTTTTTTTTTTTGTGAGGACACATTCAATAACTGTTTGCGATTGCTACGTTTCCATCGGTGGGCATTCCAGATACGAACTTGTTGAGGCCTACGCCAGGATGGCGCCTTATTTCTGATGGCGCATCATTCAACATATTTTTATTGGATTCTTCTTTCATATTGGGACATTTGAGCATTGTGTTGTGATTATACTGTCAGATGTGTCACAAGTATGATTCATGCGTACATTATGTTAATGTTTAACATGTTGTAATAATATATGCATGTTTTTTCCATACTATTGCGATTTTGTATGGCAATGGAGTATTTGATGTTATGATCTCATTTCCTGGCCATAGGGGCAGGTATCGAACTCATTTTTGAGTTTATTTTCCAAGAAGGGTTTCACTATCTACACATATTATCTTTATTGATTGTTATGATATGCTTATGGCATATTTTTTGTGAATGGGTATAATATTGTGTGTGTGTGGAACAGTATATGTCCTTTCTGGGGCATTGCTATCTGAACTTGCAGAGTCCGTCGCTATGATGATGTTTGCTTTTGGATGCTTTACTATTTAACGAATTTCTTTTCGATCTATTTTAGATTGATATTTTGTTAATGGGGTTGTGATTATTTAGTTGGATGTCCTATTGGAGTCAGAGGGGTTATATGTGTAGGTTTGGGCTTGTATGCTCTAATAATACATGTACTCTTCTTATATGTAATTGATATTCAGTATTACAGGTCATAACCTCATTTTTGTAATAAGGTTTGATATACAATCATTTTTCAAGCCAGATTTTGTGGGGCTTGAGTTTAAGACTCTGGGGGCTTTTGTGATAGTTCTATACAAATTGTACTTATTACCATAATAATATGATAATATAATTGGTTTATTAGGGACAATATTGTGTAAGTTTTTGTATATCACAAGTCCTTTAGGCTGGATATATGTATATTTTCATAATGAAAATGTCTTCTATATTATATGGTCCTTGGTAAATTATGATAATTATGTATAGTTGTTACACAAGGACTATATAACAGGGTCATCATACAATATTATGGTATATGTGTGCTTAACCCTATAAGTTGATTTGATCACATTTATTGTGGTCATGCCCATTACTTTATAGACATTTTCATTTTTTGTAACATTATGATTGTTTGTGGATCGGACTTTATTAATGTTAGTCATTATTAGTGATGGACCCTTATTGAGTTGACAACATTTGGCTTAGCATATTCTCTAGCACTATTATGATTCTATGGCCATTTTAGTTATGTTATGGGAATATCTTTATGGAGTCATTTGATTTGGGCTCTTTGCAAGAACTGTTTTCATGCTTTAAACTTATGTGTTTTGGCATATGTTAATGGTTGCATTACTTATATTGTCTATTCTAGGTAGTGACAAATTTATATAAGTTTCTATATTGTCTATATGGAAACTTTTGGATTTGACAATCATAATTGGACATTTTTTTGAGTAGGATATGAGGTATGTTCTCAGTGTAGGGGGGATGACTCCATTCTATTTGGAACAATATGTTCATGATATATACTAGGTCTAGATAGATTATATTTATTCATTGTATCTTGAATTTTGTCCTTTTTGGTCTTATAATTAGGGTACTTCCTTGGATGACTGATCAATATATATTTTCTAATATGGATTTGGACCATATACTATCAGGGTTGTGTGCTGATAGGGAGGATATAGCCATTTTGGCCTTGTGGAAACCCCAAGCAACAACCTAATATAAACAACCCAAATACTGATGGGGTTGTGATTTGGCATTCCGTAGATTGGATAAAGGACTCAGAGGGCTAAGAGCCAATATTTGGCATTTAAGGTTGTTTAAGGCCTATTTTCATAAAGGCTTAGCACCCAGAGGCCTTCCTCTTGTGGGAAGATCTGAACAGAGACTCACAGAGGAATGGGACGATGCCCTAAGGAAGGGCTCAATGATTTTTGTAAAGATTTTATTGGATTATTATGAAAGAACTGTAGATATTTTGCTCAAGGAAGTTCAAGATTTAAGTATGGAATGCCAAAAATATAAGGACAGCAACAAATACTCCAGTTGTGTTGAGCGGTTGTCCAAGGAACTTACGGCTTATGATAATATGGTAAGGACCGTAAACTTAAAAAGTTTACCAGGGATATTCAGGATTATGAGAGAGGTCAGCCATTTCAGGTTCAAAGGACTGTTAGATTCAGGAGGACCAATGGTAAATGTGGGTAAACCAAAGAAAAGACCTAGGTCAATTTTAAAACATCATGACTCTAGTTATACTAGTACCTCAGGAGAGGAGTCATCCTACACTGACAGCGAGGAGGCACCAGTGTCAGATCCCTGTTAAAAAGAAAAATCAATCTAAGTTCCCTTTAAACATGTTGGGAAATCCCGAGGGGGGAGGAAGCATAGGAGCAGATACAAATACAGACTCTATGACGGGGTTAGTTCAGGCATTGCTGAACAAATAGTTCAACCTTATGACAATGTTCTAAATTTGTCTGATCATATACTGACTAAGGAACAACATGGTGTTCTTAATAAAGGATTGGGTTTTGTCCCAAGTTTCTTCTCAGATCATTATTCTGTATCGGTTGATGTTATTGAATTTTGCAGGAAGTTGAATTTAAAAATTTTTTTTCAGGATCAGAGTAATCAGGTTACTCAAAGATCTACTGATTTCACATTTAAAAAATCAACATTCCAGCCTCCAATGAATAAAAATGTTGGGATTTTCCAACAAGCTGTTTTGAGGGACCTACATTTTCCTAACTTTAATATTAATATAGCTCAGGACAATATCACACCTTCAGAGAGGGAAGCTTTGATTGAATTGAGACAAAATCACAACATTGTTATCATTCAGGCGGATAAAAGGAGTGCGGTGGTTGTCCTAAATAATGACTATTATGTACAGGAAGGATTAAGACAGTTGTCTGATGCCCAATGCTATAAGCATATGAGGATAGATCCCACACCCCAGTTTAAACAGGAGATTGACCTATTTATTCAACAAGCAGTACAAGAAGGTATTATTTCATCTAAAACTGCCAGTCACCTCCAAGTTGATGATCCACAAAAGCAGATTCTTTATCTGTTACCCAAAATTCACAAGTCTATCAGTGCTCCTCCTGGGAGACCTATTGTGTCCGGTCATGGATCCCTTACGGAACCTATATCGGTTTTTCTAACATCATATTTGAAGCCACTATTGCCTATGGTCAGAGCTCGTATACAGGATACCACGGAGTTTCTGAATATTGTGGTTGACACACAATTAGATCCAGATTGGATAATGTGTACTTTAATCCCTATATCTGAGTATCCCTCATTGGGCTGGCCTACAGGCATTAGATTATTGGCTTCAAAGATCTGATCTATACCCACCTGGATTTAACACGCTACTGGTATGTTTGTCTGAGCATGTTTTGAATAAAAATGTTTTTTTCTTCCAGGGTGATTGCTATTGGCAACTGAGAGGTACAGCTATGGGGGCTTCCTTTGCCCCCATATATGCTGACCTCTTCATGGCATACCTGGAGGAATGTCTTATATATGATCCTTTGCATAACATTTACTTAGAGGAGATGGATATTTGGAGACGCTATTTGGATGATTGTTGGATGGTGTGGATGTTGACTATTTGATGGAATTTGTGGAACATTTGAACAGCAGTGTTTGGGGTATTGAATTCTCTATAACATATCATAAGTGTACCATTGACTTTTTGGATGTCACGGTATATCGGAATGAGGACAATACCTAAGCACTAAAATATATAGGAAATATCCACAATTTAATACTCTTCTTCATTCTTCTAGTATGCACACACCATCCGCAACATCCCTAAATCACAATATCTGCGTCTTAAACGGATTAATTCATCTCCTCAGGATCATGAAGATGCCATTCAGGATTTAAATTATAGATTTCTTGATAGAGGTTATTCTGTGAAGGACATATCCAGTGCCAGGGTGTGGACAGATCAGCAGTCTAGATCAGATCTTTTAAAATATCAGAGTAGGGGTACTGATAAAGATGACACCATTAGATTTATTACCACATTTGGGAAAAATCATCAATTGATTAGAAATGTGTTGAATAACAATTGGAATATACTTTTGGCTAATGAACATCTTCGTCATATATTGACTGTGAATGTTCTATTTCTTACAGGAGGGCAAAACCTTGGGCACGTTATTCTCTTATTATAAACATAAGGACAGTGGAGGTGCAACATATAGACAACTTACCCTTTCCGGTGATGAGCTGTTGGGGACTTTCCCGTGTGGTCATTGCACTTCCTGTTTAAGTATTAATAAAACTAAGGAATTTTCTAGTGCCAATACTAGCAAGATATTTCATATATATTTGCCAATTGTTCAACATGCTGGGTGATTTATTTAGCCATATGTCAGTGTCAAGCTTTTATGTGGGTAAAACCTCAAGGTCCCTCGAACTAGAATTGTAGAACATCGTAGTGATATTCGGACTCACAAAATTAGTAATGCATTATATCAACATACTGTTAAGCATCCATCTGCTAAATTTATATTTTGTGCCATTGATAAAGTACAGGGCAATAGGTCCAACCAGACAGGTTGGCAGAGTGTCCTAAGTATGAAAGAGAAATACTGGATCATTCACTTGGGAGCTCTTTTTCTCCAGGTTTGAATGACCATTTGTAATGTTTCTTCACATATGTATTTTTATATGTATTTTTATATATATATTAACCAAATATATATATATTTGTTAGTTACTGAACACCACATCTGGGCTTTACATTTAAACTGTATTATTCATGCACTGTTTGTGCATTTAAGAATTCCTACTTATTAGTTAGGTTTCATTGTATAGTATGTCTTTAAATCTGATTTTGTAATTAATGGATAACCATTTGGTTATCAGTTGATTAATTGTTCATGTATATATAAGGAGTATGTCTTATGTAATTATTATGGCTGTTATCCTCACTGAAGAAGGTATTACACCGAAACTAGTTTGAGGTTATGGAGAGTGTATGTGTCTTTGACACTATTTTACCTCATTAAAGCATTTGGGAACCTGTTGCTGGCTCTTGTTTGTTCCTGTTCTGCTGTTGGGCCGTGCAAGCTTGAACGTGCGTGGGTTAGTGTGTCACTTCCTGAGGCAATCCACACTTTTTACTGAGCAATAAGGACTTTCAATAACACTGTCCAGTGTCGCATGGCCTCCTTTGACTTGAAGTATGCTATTTTTGCAACCACAAAAATCTGGTTGCACTAATACGTAAGTACCAAAAATGATTGATTTTAACAATTGGCTAAGTTTCCGGTGTCATTCTGAGGGGATCCAGTATCTGTCTGCCTGGGATGACATGATTGACAGACTTCAATGCTTTGCCAGAGCTGGCCTGCATCTGTCAACCCTGGGCTTCCAGATACTGGCCAAGGCTCTTGCCACCTCTATAGTGCCTTTTTTAGGGGGTGTTCCAAAAACCAAATTACCACTGTAACAGCTACAAACAAATGCAATTTTAGGGTCATGCTGCTCAACGCTAGAAGTCTAAATCACAAAATGCACTCACTTGAAGTACTCCTTAAAATGGAAAACATCGACATTTGTGCTGTAACAGAGACCTGGTACAAGGCAGCAGAAAGCACCCCTGCACTACCAGGCTACAACTCATTCCACACCTTTCGGCCCCAGAACGTGGACTGAAGCTCCAAAGGCAGTGGTGTTTCCATATTCATAAAGGATGCACACACCTCCAGACTGGTAGCCCAACATAACGCATCTGAGATACTTCAGGTGCAGCTAACACTGGGTAAGACAGCGATTCAGGTCATAGCCTACTATAGGTCCCCAACCATGTCCCAAGATTCACACTCCACATTTCTAAGCACCCTGGAGAATATTAGGGTCCAACCTAACACTGTTATACTGGGCAACTTCAACTACCCCTCCATTAACTGTACATGTACCAATACACTTGCCCAATGCTTTCTGGAATTCATTAATTCCAATGCCCTGGACCATCTCATTCTTAACCCCACTAGTGATAGCAACCTCCTTGACCGGGTCATTACAAACATGGGCGGCCATTGCTCTATACCAAGAGTCAACTCCTCCCTGGTTAGATCTGATCACAAGATAATCACCTTGGAAATCCACATCCCTCCCACCCCCCCAACAAAGGTACCCACCATGAAAAACTTCTCCAAAGCTAACTTTGGGCTCCTAAAAACAGAGGTGGCTAACTTCATGGCACCCATGCAAATGGAGAATAGTTGCATGACCACCAAATTATACACCAATGCACTGTACAAACACATACACAAATGCATGGATCTCGCCAAACCCAATAGTACTAAGACGCTCTCCTCAAAAAAAGAAAGAAAGCCAATCTAATGGTTCCCTGCCATAAACAAACTCTACAACAGAAGGAGGAAACTGATGTGGAATAAGGTGAAGTCCCAAGACTGGAAAAACTCCGTTATCAGCCTCAACACAAGGATGAGATCCCTCATCAAATCCTCTAAAGCTAGCTATGAAGACAGAATTGCAGCAGATAGTAAAGACAACCACAAGGCCTTCTATAGTTATGTAAAGAATCTCCATGGCAATACCCAGATTTGCTCTGAGCTGCTGCACAATGGTACCTCCTATACTGAGCCAACAGATATTGCAAATATACTGGCGGACAGATTCAGTGTGCTAACTTTACCCCTCTCCCCCACAAAAGGACCAATCACAATACCAGTAGATTGCCAGGCACCCATTATTACTGCTGCACAGGTTAAAACTGCACTGTCCAAGGACAAGAATACAGCTTCTATGGGACCTGACAGTATCCCTGGCTGTGTTCTACATGAACTACAGAGTGAACTGGCACCTCACCTGTGTGCCCTGTTCAATCACAGCCTCACCTCAGGCTTTGTCCCTACAGAATGACGCATCATTGCTACAGTCATCCCTTTCCAAAAAGGAGGAGCGAGTACAGACACCGAGTATATCCCCATTAGCCTGACGAGTCTGATATGCAAAGCTATGGAATGCATTATCACGGACCTAATAAACAAGGATATAGGGAATCTCCAAACTCTGGATCCTGCACAGTTTGGTTTTGTGAAGGGTAGATCATGCCTGTTGAACTTGGTCAATTTCTTTGAGTCAGTCACCAGAGCTGTGTATGAAGGTAAGGTGGTTCATACAGCCTACCTTGATCTGGCCAAGGCCTTTGATACCATTCCCCACTCAGGAATCATAGAAAAACTTACTAAGCTAGGCATCAAGCCCTATATCACTAGGTGGGTAGAAAACTGGCTCACAGATAGAACCCATAGTGTGAAAGTAGCTGACTCCAAGTCAGGCTGCTGACCATTCACGAGTGGAGTCCTACAGGGTTCGGTTCTGGTCCTCTCCTGTTTGGTATCTACTTCTCTGAAGTCCAGGCCAACACGAAGGGACTCTGGCCCACAAAGTTTGCAGATGATTGCAAGTTGGGAGCTATTATTAACTCCCCAAGTGATGTTGACATCCTACAGAAAGGCCTCAATGAGACCAATGACTGGTGTCAGAACCATGGCCTTAAGCTCAATGCCAAAAAATGTGTCTTCATCCCCTTTGGGAAAAACCTGGTTCCCTTGAATTACCACATTGATGATAGTCCACTGAACACAGAAGGCATTATAAGAGATCAGGGAACACAGGTTGACAGCAACCTCTCTTTTGACCACCACAATGCCACTGTGGTCAGAAAGTCCTTCTATGTGGCACATCTCATTACTAAGGGTTTTGCATCCAGGAAGAAAGAGGTCATTGTCTCCATCTGCTATTCCCTCATTAGGCCAATCATCAAGTACAATGGCCCATTGGGCATGTACCTCACTAGACACCTACAACAACTGGAGAGGTCGCAAAAGTACCAAACAAAGAGGATCCTAGGCCTTAAACACTTGTGCTACATGGACAGACTCAGAAAACCCCAACTATTCTCTGTCTCATATCGCCTACTTAGAGGAGATCTCTGCTTGACTTACAAAGCCATGTCTGACCCAGCTCTGTTAGAAATGCTACATCTAAAGAAATCCCAATCCCTCCACACTGCACGCTCCAGAGACCTCAACCTCATTACCACAATCAACAGGACATGCTGGAGGGACAGGTTCATAACCAAGAGACTGCACATGCTATGGAATAGATTTCCCATACATGTCAAGCAGAGCACCTTACTGGCCCTCTTCAAGAGAAATCTTGATGAGTGGATGGGAAATAGAAAATTCACCCTGGGGATCACTCCAGTGGCTCTACTCGACAGAGGCAGTAGGAACTAAGGTTGGGTGGCACGATGCCAGGGTAATCCTATGGGCTAGGCTTGTAAAGGCATCAGGGCCATTAGCCTAGTACACACCTATGAACCTATGAAGCTAGAATGCAATAAACTGTGACATTTACAAATTCAACCATCACTCTGTAACAGTGTAATTATCACTGCTCACCAGATTACATTTCAGTGGGTGCCAGTTCATTTACTAAAGGTGCAATAAACAGCACTTTGTGGGAACCCCCAAAATCACAAGCTTAAGTGATTTGTTTGGTATGGAAGCCCTTCGCCACAAGTATCTCATATAGGGGAGACCCGTAAATAGTCCTGCTTTATTATAACCAGCAATGAGTTCACCATATCTCAGAGAAAAGAGAATTTCCCCTGAGGTAGCAATTTCAGAGAACCATGATTTGGAGGGTATCATCTGAAAAAATCAACACTCACAAAGACTCTAAAAATTGTACAACTGCCAATTGTACAATGCTTCCTAAGAATTTTAGTTAGGATTTTGCAAAGCATGTAACATCAACAACCGATCTTATATGTTTTAATTTCCCTAATGTAGCAGCTTCAGTGAAGCATTATTCAATGACCCTTATCATAAAAGACAAAAACCTATTCAACAGATGCAACAACCTCTAACTGGCATAGCCAAAAAATTTTAATCTGGATGTCACAAGGCATATGACATTAGTTGCTGATCTTCTGAATTTCACTTTCTTATCCAAGAAACAGCCTCTAGGATGCTGACTTCTTTTCTATTCTTTTCCAGACTTGGGAAATTTCTGAACAAGCTGACACTGGGGTATTTCCTTACCACTGGGGTTTGAGTAAGGTTTTGGAAGATGGCAAAGGTTGAGGGGTACCTTCAGAATAAAAAAAAATGCCACACAAATGAATTAAACATGTTGTCTTTTTAATCTATAACTGTGGAAGTCATAGTCATAGAGGTTCTGATGTACAATGTAGAGAAGTCAGTAAGTTCATTAGAAAGTCAGTGAACAATTAATTGACACTGGAAAGAATGGCCCTGAGAGTATAACCTTATCTTCTGACTCTGAAACTCAAAAAAAAAAAATCTTGTGTCTGGATCAGTCTTGTGAGAGTTCTGTGGCATGATCCCTTCTAAGGGAATCTTGCAAATGACCAACTTGCTGAAAATAGATCAAAAGTGTCTGAAGCCTGCTTCAGCAAAACTTAAACAATATTTAGGATTTTTATCTTTCTACAAAAGTACCATTGCTTCAGAGAGAGGTGTGTGTGTGTGTGTGTGTGTGTGTGTGTGTGTGTGTGTGTGTGTGTGTGTGTGTGTGTGTGTGTGTGTGTGTGTGTGTGTGTGTGGATGCATGTGTATGCATATCCTCCTGTATGGAGCATATTGGAAGCTTTGCCCCCCCCCCCCCAAAAAAAAAAAAAAGCTGATGTTCAGATTTAGAGTTTTAAGAAATCAATTTTGTCAGTCATTTTCAATGAAATAATTGTCTAATTAGCTCTCAATAAAAAAATTACAATCCTCTTTCTTTAACTTTAAACTTTAACAAACTTTCCCTACTAAAATGTATGAGCAGGAGATTGAATGAAGAATTTATACGACTTTTATCCCCTGCATCCAGGAGATATTTAGGGGGTAGAAAGTCTCACAAATACTATTCACGTCATTTTATATTATTTATTCTGCAGATAAAAATGTATAATCTGATGGTACCATTATCTACTTTACTAATATATGTATGTAAAAGTGCTACCTGGTAGCAGTTTTGAAATAGTTTGAATACTTTACTGGTATTATAAACATGTAAAGAGGCATAACAGGAGATCCTTACATGGTAAGGTGGATAACAAACCGGCTGAAAGATAGAATCCACACACTTAAATCAGCAGATGCCACTTCAGAAAGTAAGCAGATATCTAGCAGTGTAACTCAGGGCTCAGTATTGAGACCACTACTTTTAGGGATATTATTCCAACCTTCAAACTGTAAACCCAGGCCTCTGGCTAGCTACCTTTGTTGAGGACAGAAAGCTGGGTGTTGATGTCTGGTTATCCCTTGATATTGTATTACTACAGGAAGAATTAATCTTTACAAACCAATTGTGTACTGAAAAAGTCCTAAAACTAAATGCAAACAAGTGCAGTATTGTCACATTAAGTGAACGATTTACATCTTTACCTTACAGTATAGCCAGTGGTCAGAGATTCTGACATCTTGGTTGACAACTCCCTTCTCTGCCACCATCATATAGCATCAGTAGTCAGGACATTCCTGTATTTAGCACAACTGATATATAAAGATATGTCATCCAGGTTAAAAGGCGTTATATTTTCTTTGTACTCTGCCCTTATTAGACCAATTATAGAGTATGATGCTCTCTTTGGTGTGTACCTTTCCAGGTACGTCACACAGCTAGAAAGGCTCCAGCAGCTCCTAACTAAAAAGATTACTAATCTGAAGACCCTTGATTACCAATGGTATACTTGAAGTCCTAGCTCTACACTCATTCATTTATAGGCTCTTACATGGAGATCTGTGTCCTGCATTTCATTTCATCAAGGACCCAACCCTCCTTGACCTCTTGCAAATCTACAAGACAAACTCTACAGCTCCACAAACACTAGAATGAGTCACCACACACACACACACACACACACACACACACACACACACACACACACACACACACACACACACACACACACTTAAAAAGGGGTAATGAGGTACTCTGCTTGACATGGAGAGGGAGTCTATTCCACAGATGGGGAGTCTCTGAGACACAAATCTGATTGATGTCACAGACCAGGTTGAGGTCGCACGTGCAAGTTACTCGAGTGGAGCTTGACTTGTGGATATACAGCAGTCCCATCAAGGCAGGGTCCAAGATCACCTTGTATGCTACACAGAGGTCACTTCTGAGGAGTCTATATGATACTGAGTAGAGGGATAGGGCTTTTAGCCTATCTGTGTTTGGTAGATGTTTGAGGCCCTGGATTCTCCGGTGAGGAACCTCTGTGGTCTCTCCAGCTGCTGCATGTGCTTTGTGAGGTACATGCTAAAAGGGGTGTTGTACTCATTGATGGGCCTTATAAGGGAAGAATACAGAGGTGTTATGACCTCTTTGTTCCTAGATGAGATACCCTTACGTATGAGGTGGGCCATGTAGAAAGCTTTCCATACAATGGAAACAGCATGCTGGTCAAAAGTCAGGTTGCTATCAACCTGGGTGCCCAAATCCCTCACAACTGATTGCATGCTTAGGATATTGTTATTAATGTGATCATTTGTGGGAATGTCACTCTCCCCAAAGGGGATTTGGTATTCAGCTTGAGGCCATGTTTCTGGCACCAGTCATTTGTCTGGGTGAGACCCGCTTGAAGAATATCCTCATCACTAGCGGTGGTGGTGCTACGGTAGCATTGTTGCCTCACAGTAAGATGCTGACCGGTTCGACTCTCAGCCAGAACGTCTTCTGCATGGAGACATGCGTGAATGGGTGTACCTTCGTTGAAGGTTGTGCGTCAAGGCTGGCAACTCGGCACATAAAAATCAACTGCCAATCATTAGCGGACCTGAATTCCGCTGTGGCGACCCCTAACCGGGAAAAGCTGAAAGACACAACAACTAGGGGAATTGATGACAGCACCCAGCTTGCATTCATCTGCAAGCCTTGGTCAGCCATAGCCCACTGGTTTTGGCCTGCACCCAAGAAAAGTATATCCCAAATAACAGAGGCCACAAGACCAAACCCTGGGGTACGCAGCTTGTTACGAGTCTACTGCTTGAGGTGGCTTCCCCTATTTTGACTAGGTGGGTTCTATTAGTGAGCCAGTTTGCTACCCATCTGGTAAGATATAGATTGATGCCTAGTTAACAGAGTTTATCTATTATGGCTGAGTGGAGAATAGTGTTGAAAGCTTTGGCCAGGTCAAGGTAGGCACTATGCAACATCTTCCCCTCATCCATGGCTTTGGTGACTGTCTCAAAAAAGTTGACCAATTTTAACAGACATGACCTCCCCTTGATGAAGCCAAACTGTGTGGGATTGAGTGTTTGGAGATTGCCAATGTCCTTGTTAATGAGGTTCATGATAGTCCATTGCATGCTAGTTAGGCTGATGGCTCTATAATTTCCCAGATCGGTGGATGCTCCACCTTTGTGCAGAGGGATGACAGTGGCTGTAATTGTAACACTTACTTTCAAACTTTTACACCAAAAATCTCTATTTTACAATATAAAACCATTGATCGTCATACAGTTTCTCTTTGCTCTTAGAAACCGACAGATATGACTCTCCACAGCAATATTTTCAGGATGTCTAGTAGTAGCACACAGGACAATACTTATCATAGGAATAAATGTGTTATCCTCTTTCTTTTTGATAAAATACCTAGTCAAGAAACTCATTTGTAAGTATTGAAAGTGTTACTATATTTTTCTAATTTCCAAATATTCCATAAGATCCTGCAAGTTTTCTCTGTTGTCTGTTCAGTTTAATCATATTGTCAACATACCTCTCAACCTCTTAGTGCAAGAATCTGGACAAAGGCTGACAAAATGGGGGGGGGGGCAAAGGTCCCCAAAAATATGGTTATATTTTAAATATTGTTCTTAGAAGCTTAGAAAGTTACTAGAGTAACTTGATTTGTTTTAGCATACATTTTCTGAAGGATCTGAAGTCTGAAACTGAAATGTGTGTCATTATTTAGTGACTTAAATCCTCAGATCATCCCAGTAATTTGCCAGAAAACCACACATTTTAGGAGGAACCAACCAAAAATATGAGCCAGAAATCTGGACATTCTGTGAAAATCTCTACAGCTGACAGGTATGATTGTCAGTAAATCTAAAAGAATAACCAAACTTCCCACATCAGGTTTATAGATACACCTTTCTTCTTTTTAATTTCTCCAAATCTTTTGGGTTTCTAATAACATAATGGGAATGGACCCTATTCCTGGCCTACAGAGCAGTCTCAGTCCCTGCCTTGATGAAGCTGTTGCAAATCTGCAAATCCAATGGGACAACATTCACTCACTCTAGGGATCTTAACCTAGCCTGTGATATTAACAGGACATGCTGGAGAGACAGATGTCTCCCAGAGGTTGCTATCCCTCTGGAACAAACTCCCAATTCATGTAAAACAGAGCTCCTCAATGACCCTATCTAAGTATAACCTGGACATTTGGATGGGAAACCATAAATTTACACTGGGGGTTTCACCTGTGTCCCTGTTAGACAGGGGTAGCCAGTGCTGATCTTAGATTTGTGTGCAAACATAGACTATATATCTTGGTCCATAAGGGAACAAGGGTATAACATGGCTAGGCTTGTAGAGGTCTTAGGGTCAGTAGCCTAGTAACCGTCTATGATCCTATGAAAAAGCATGTGTTACCTCTATCACTCTATTTAATACTACTTTTATCTTATTCAAGGTTGTGAGGGGTGGGAGCCAGATCCTGTACCAGTAAGCAGTATGTGTAAGACTGGAATTGGTTCTGAATAAGGTGTTGGTCTATTACATGATACACAAACACACACATACCTGCACACATGTACTCAAACACACACACACGCGCACACACACACACACACACACACACACACACACACACACACACACACACACACACACACACACACACACACACACACACACACACACACACAATCATGCACATACTCACACATGCACATTGACGCACCTTCAGACAGTTAGGAATCTAATGAGTTTACCTAATGGAATGTCTTTGAAATGTGATAGAAAACCACAGAACCCAGCAAAAACCCATGCTGACACAGGAAAGGAATGCAAACTCCACACAGAAGGTACTCAAACCAGGAATCAAACTAGAGAACCAAGCTGTGTGAGACAACAATGCTGACAGCTGCTTCACTGTGACACCTAGTACATATAATAATTCTGTCATTAAAGGTCCTTCCACTGGGGAATGAGAAGTAAACAAATTCTAAATGGGAACAAAAAAGATAGACTGATGGAAGATGAGGTGGACACGAATTTGCATCACATTACTGAACTTCATCCTAAATTTCTAAAAATGGTGCCCCCTGTTTGTAGATCTTTAGTGCATATAATATAAACCTGTCTCTCTCACCTGGTATTGTTACACTTTGGAACATGCAACCATTATTGCTTCAGATCAGGTTTTAACATGAGGCCCTTAGTTAGTATAGAACACTATGAATGCTGTTTACACATGCATATATGGAAAAGGACTTGTTTACTGATGCCATGTTTATTGATATGAAGAGAAAAATGTGTAGTTATTCCTTACTACTGGCAAAGCTTAAGGTATGTGGCATGTATGAAGGCCCTTCCAGGCTGATTGATGTGATACTGGGCCATCTGCACATTTAAAGTAGCCATGTGGGGAATTAGATCTGAACAGAGTACTTTGAAAGCTGGGGTCTGCAATGGACCATACTGAGGCCTGTTCTCTTTCCCCATTCATTAATAATACTGCATAGCACATGCACAGATTATACTTCACATTATAAACTGACAATGTTAATGTTATTAAAAGTGCAAACCCTTTGGATGTAGTTTAATGCTTTGCACAGGCTGATTTCCACAGACTGTATGACTGATTAAGCAGTACTACATTTATACTGAGTACAAACAAATTATGTATGATACTGATCAGAACTAACCAAAAACTTATGAAGGTACATAATCTGTGCATTAACAAACTTTCTTGCATCTCTTCTTAATCAACTCTTAACTATAAAAACATTGGTTTGCGAATAATAGCTAGGACTCTGTCATTTAGCTATGAAACAAAGATGTCTGTGTTCAAAGTTGTGAAACAATTAAAGATGAGCTACAAGCTTGGCAGCTACCTGACAGTGGAGGTAAGGCATGTTATTGGGCTGAATGCCCTGATACCAAAGTTGGAGTATGCCCTGCCACTTGTGGCATGCTACTGGGCTGAATGCCCTGATACCAAAGTTGGAGTATGCCCTGCCCCTTGTGGCATGCTATTGGGCTGAATGCCCTGATAGCAAGGTTGGAGTATGCCCTGCCCCTTGTGGCACTCATTTTTCCCATAGCATATTGTTGCTGCAAGTCACTCAAGATTTGCTGCATCATTTATCTAACACATAGGAGCATCACGGTCTTACCTTGTAGATAGCCAGGCAGCTACCAATAACACTGATTCTGCATGAGTTTGTATTTATGCTAATTTACCATGAACATAATTTGTGGCTTATTGATAACTTTGTAATACTCTCCCAGTGCTGTCCATTGAAATTTACTGATCAGCAAGCATTGCCCTTGAAAAGGCCAGCTTTCCACCTTGAGACAGGATCACAAGCTTTTAGTAAGGTAGTCACTGTAGTGCTAACTGTAAGAGCATTCTTATTCGAAATGTGTTTTACATAGCCTGGTTTAAAATTATAGTGAAATAACATCTATCTAAATGTTATAATTTCCTCTGGTTTGGAAAGTGTGTATAGTTATATCTTTATGTCTACATATTATAAAAAGATTGTATACATCATAAGGGATTACATACAGTGTTAACCTGTCATGATTAGCGTCTGATTTTTTTTTGATCACTTTCCTGTATTACAGAAAGCAATGCTTTACTTTGAATGACTGTATGACCTGGGTTTTTTTGTTATTTTGATAGATGGCTGAAGCATTCAGTCTTTTTTCAGATTATATTTACCTGCTCTACAGTACCTCTCATTGCAATTTGTTGATGTCCTTTCAGTTGCTTGTGTCAAACTGTTGTTAGTTACATTCTGCACTGACATAAAAGATTTTGTCAATTTTTGGTACTAGTTTTGTATTGATATGCCTGATGTCTTTTCCTTGACTGAATGCATTTTTATTATACCGTCATCAATTCATATTCATGTTAATTGTGTCAAAGTTCCAGGTCATGACTTTTCTGAAAAGGGTTGATTAACAATTGCACTTACCTAGTTATCCAGTGAATAAGAACTTTATTTAGGAGTACTAATATATGATAAATATAAAACCAAGCAATGAATTAAAACAAGTGTATGCCAATTACAACCCTCTTAAAGAATATAAATCCTCTTTGTATTTATAAAAATACTGCAAAAACACTTTATAAAAATCACATAGCACATTTCTGCATTGGATCATGAAATGAAATTACTGCAAAACATCAGCTTCTAATACGTAAAAGAAGCAAAACAAAATTCAAATTAAAGCCCATCAGAATCTTTCATTTTATACTCTGGTCTACTTTCAAAGTCTGTCTTAATTCATAGAGATTAATTTGCTGACATAATGCAAACTTAGCATCTTCAGGTGAATGAGATACAGAGCTCTGAAAAGTCCACTGAACATTAATCACAGTAACCAGGTGCAGTGCAATATTGGTGTATGCCCTCACTTGCTGTGTAACTTTGTGTGGTATTGAAAATCAGATGTCCCTGTTAAAAAGAACTCAAATTAAAAATAAAATAGACACTTCAAACAACTTACTACCTTTACTGTTATGATCTGACTACTTAGTAATGGAAAAAAAATAGCCTTTAAAGGCTTTAATAATAGAGAGTCAAAAGTAACTACTCCCCAAAGCAATTCTCTACAATAAAATGTAATAACAGGTGATGCTGTGAACATTCTGAATAATGTTTTTATTTTCTAAAAGTTGCATGCTGTGAAATAAATAATGTTTTCATGACATCCAAAAAGAAAAAAAAGTAAATCCATCTAATTTTTAAAGGGAGTAGTTCAGGTATATGGTGGAGAGTTTTATGATAATGCAGAAACTAACACACTAAAGTGCTGTTTAGTCAAATGAGGTCAATGAAGAATTGATAAGGGTGTCAGGGGTTGGACATAGCCATTTCTGGTGTCTGTATAGAAGGGTTTACCTGCATGAAATGCAGGTACTTTTACGTCTTATGAGAATACCATTTTAATGGTTTTCTTGTTGAAGTATTTGCACAATATTGATGCATGTATTTGGTCTCGTTCCATTTTAAAATTGCACATGCAATTTCTGAGAAAGCAACATTTTGTAAATATGGCAGATTCATATCTCCTACGTATGACTTTTCTTGTAGCCTAAAATGAACAAAAGACCACATTGTGGATGTAAGAAAATACATAGCAATATGCTAACAGGAACAAAAGTTTAAGAACTAAAACTTTATCTATAGCATATGCATATCCAGACACTATTTATAAATAGATAAGTCAGGGAAGGAAAAAGTTCTAAGTTATCTTATTCTTGTCAATCAGCTGAAATTTGATCCTGCATATAAAACAGACATTAACTGAGACCAGAATGAAACTTGCAAACTATATAGGGCTAAATCTTTTTCCTCGCAAAAGATATCCGAGTTGCTACAACAGGGTCATCTAATGTCATCCGTCATGCACTGTTCTCATTTGCTAACCAATATTCCTCTATCTTTGTTGTATAAATAACAACAAGGATGCAACACAATGTTTAGATTCACTATAGGCCACTGTGATAAGACTCATCTCTGTCACTCGCAATCAGACTTACACTGGAATTCAGCCATCAGCTAGCTGCAATTCAACACTCCTGGCTCATAAACTCCTCTACACCCCAAATGGCTTTCCACAACACATGCAATTACTTGTAGGACCTTTCCTAGTGGTCTCTGATCATATGTTGAACATTTCATTGTCGTTACCAAATCTAGTAGCACATATTGTGATTCAGAATTCTTTACAAACACTGACAAACTATGAACTTACATTTACCACTAGCTTGATTTCTAAAAATCTCATTAAAAGTTCTTAAAAGCCCATTTCAAATGCAACTGGACCTTCAGCTGCAAATTACATAAATTATGTGATTTGCATTCATCAGAAAAAATACACTCTTACATGTCTTTTATATCCCATAAATTTGCACCACTAGTGTTATGTCTTTGTATATGTCCATATATTACATCTGCTGTTTGAAGTAATAATTTTGCATCATTTCATTGTCATTACATAAATATCTTTATGCTTGTTCTGATCTTGCAAAAGTATTTTTGTAACGGACAGATATATTTCCTCATATAATATTATGGCACTGCTTTAACATATTGTAAATCAACTCTCTGTCAATGAAGCCATGCATTATTTCTCACAGCTGTTGTATAACCTTGCATCTGCTAATGTATCATTGCATTGTATCCGTGTACGAACAAATATGCTTGTACTGTGTCACCGCATTATCAAATATGGTCTTCATTTAAGGCTACAATTGTACTGCATTGAGATTCATATTTTCTTTCTTTGCTTTATTTTTCTTGGTGACTGTTGCATATCCTTGCATCTGAATGTATTATTGTACTGTATCAAGTGTTGTGCAGAGACAGGCCCACTCAGTGAATGTAAATCAATCAATCAATTAGTCAACCAACCAGTCAATCGATTAGTCAGTTGATCAATAACTCAATTAATCAATGATGGGGTACCTGTTAGCAAATATGTCATTATTTCTGGTCAAGATCTTATCCATCTAATATGTAAAGCTGGACAGAAAATAACTTACTAGTTATTTAAGAGATTTGCCATGCCTGCATAAATGTTGACTCTCTTAGAGAACCCAACACTAGAACATAAATAGTAATTTAATTCTACATTACAAACACGCACCTTCTAAAGTGAAACCCTACAATAGTACTTTCTCATAAAATAACATAGTTTAATTTTTATTTATGAGCTTATGAAACTAGGCATGTACCAATAATAAAATGCAACTTGGATTAAAAAATAACATAAAACAATGTTAAACCTCAATGGAGTACAGTTTCTTACCAGTTAAAAAGTTCTCAATAAGCTTTATGAAATAAGTATGTTTTAATGTACATGCTAATAGGAGTATAGCTAGAAAATTTCACTTTGTACATACAGACTCATATTGATACCTCCCAGCCTGCTGTGCATTTAATACATGTATGTAGTCTTATCAATTGTTGTTCCCTACAACTGACAAAAGTTGCTTTCAGAGTATTCCTCTCTGTCTAAGCAAGTTCAAGTTATGTACAGAACTATGAGGTACACTTTTGTTTAGACAGTTTTAGAAATAGTCCAGCCACCGAAATTAAAGTGTTTCTAAGACATATTAAGATATATTCAGACAAAATACATTCAGTCAAATACAAAAAATATGCCTGACAATGCCCTTGCCTTCTAAACCCATGTACAGAAGTTGGCCCACAAAGCTGCTGCAGTTATAAATCCCACAAGAGCATAATGAAAAAAGACACAAGCTCAGAAATTTCAAACCTAAACCTAGAGATCACTAGCAGTCTCAAGGCAGCTGAGTGGAGCATCCAAGAAGGCCAGAAAAGTTACCTGAAGCTCCTTTAAGTATGTGAAACCCTACTCAGGTAGGCCCATAAACAGTATTTTAAGTAGTTTAAAGATGATTCTGTGCTCATTGGGTAGTCAATTAAGTTAACACAGGATAGCTATAATATGGCTGTACCTTGAAGCTCCAGAAAGGATCCTAACTGCAAAATTCTACACATGGTATAACATAATGACCTCATGTTTAAAATCATCAGATAAAGGGCATTGCAATAGTGCAGGTGAGAAATAGAAACATTCAAATAAAGTAACAAAGATAAATCCCCAGTGTACTGGCAAATTTCAATATCAAAAGTGAAATGAGTATAAACAACGAAAGTGCATGGTATAAAACAACGAAAGTGCATGGTATAAAACAATGAAAGTGCATGGTATAAAACAATGAAAGTGCATGGTATAAAACAATGAAAGTGCATGGTATAAAACAATGAAAGTGCATGGTATAAAACAACGAAAGTGCATGGTATAAAACAATGAAAGTGCATGGTATAAAACAATGAAAGTGCATGGTATAAAACAACGAAAGTGCATGGTATAAAACAATGAAAGTGCATGGTATAAAACAATGAAAGTGCATGGTATAAAACAACGAAAGTGCATGGTATAAAACAACGAAAGTGCATGGTATAAAACAATGAAAGTGCATGGTATAAAACAATGAAACTGCATGGTATAAAACAATGAAAGTGCATGGTATAAAACAACGAAAGTGCATGGTATAAAACAATGAAAGTGCATGGTATAAAACAATGAAAGTGCATGGTATAAAACAACGAAAGTGCATGGTATAAAACAATGAAAGTGCATGGTATAAAACAATGAAAGTGCATGGTATAAAACAACGAAAGTGCATGGTATAAAACAATGAAAGTGCATGGTATAAAACATTGAAAGGACATGGTATAAAACATTTTATCAACACAAACAATTATGACCCAAACTAATAAGCTTTTATGTGAAGAGTTTGCCAAAAGCTTAGTAGTTTATTTGTATTCTGATCACTTGTATTAATAAAATCTATTATACTGTGCCCTGTGTTGTTTTATTCCGAGAAATAATGGATCTGCACAACCACTGCTAATTACGGAATAAGTTGTGTAATATCTCATGAGTAATGTTCTTCAGCTAGTGATAAAAGGATGGGATGTGGGCTGATTCCTGATCCTGAAGTAATCGTGGATCACTGACATTATGCACCCTGGACATACACAAGGACAAGAATAACTGAAGGCCTTAGAGTGACATGAAAAGCCATGACAGCAGTCCTGTATAAATAGAGTTTGATCCCCTTTTCGATCATACAAGTTAACATACCATCCAAACCTGAATAATCCACACGATCTGGGAAGAGATGAGTGTCATCAGCATAGCCTGTAGTACTGCAAACATCTCCATCAAACTAGTAGCAGCACATAACTGGTAAATAATATTGGTCCTGGACGGAGTGCTGAGGTAGACAGAGGAAGAATTAATTCTAGAAACTACTGCCCAAGGGGGCCCTGATGGATAGCTGACAAATCTCTCAAAGTCTGTTTCAGAAGTTTTCTTGCTTTGTTGAAAAGGAATAAATATTTATCACTGCTGATGAGCATGTCTTATATAATATGTCAAATAAACCTTTTCTGCTAACTGGTTATTGTTTTTGTAAAAACTGCAGGCAAAAAAAAGAAAAGAATGCCATACCCAAACATACCTTTATAGGTGGTAATCATTGCTATGGTCAATTCTTCAATGTTGTCTTCATATTTACAGTCTCATAAGGACTAGGCAGATGCATAACCTCTAATAAAACCCAAGCTGGAGATGAGAGCAAGACATAAAAAAATGCTCACAGTGTGACTTCAATTTATTAGCATTAAGCATGATGGAGGACAAATGGGATCATGTTAAAAAGATGATTTTTCTGAAATTGAAAGGTCTGGTTTCAACTGCTCATTGCTCCATTTACTTTAGACTATGAATCATGTACATCTTTAATGGTGCTCACAGGTGATACTGGGAAATGGTTAGCAACACAACTGAATTTGCAATATTTTGCTTCACCCTCAGAAGAAACTTAGTTTATTTCCTTTTGTCTGACATGCTTTTTGACAAACTGAAAATGAGAAGGACAATTCAGTAACTCCAAAAAACATACACATCTGCATGGATACCAAATGGCATTAGCATCCTTGTGGTGAGATGCAACAAGAGGGACAGTAGGGAACAAATGCATTCAGAGCAACTACCACTTATAAATGGTTTTGCAGTGCATCCACAAATTTGTAGTTGTGTGGTTTACTCACAGTATGTGTTACTGGTACTTCCAGTACTGCAGTAATAGCCAAGACAAACCGTATGCCTAATAAATGCATTTGTTTTATTGCACTCTCTATTTTCACTTGCATTCTTATTTTCTATACAGCCCAAATCATTGCTTAATCTATTAAAGCACAATAGTATTATAGGTATCTAGAAGAACACTGAACCAAATCACTGTTCGGGCAATGAGTCCCGTTTGTCAAAGGTAATATCATTTTGTGAAATCAGTGCATTATTACAGGAGGCTAAAATGCTTGCTAGGAAGCTATGAATATTTTATGATTCAACATAATGCCATTACCACTATAAACAGAAGACAGAATTCAGTACTGTACACACAGTAGTCAGAAATAACAGGCTTTACTGTTGAGTTGCTGTCGGAGTGATACAGCTGTAAAATATAAAAGCTGAAATGTATAAGCAGAGTTTTGTGGGCAGTATATGAAATGCACCTTCCCAGTTCAAGAAAGCTAAATGTGACAAGCAAGACAGTAGGAGGATGTACAGCGGGGAAAAAAGTTTAAGGAACAAGCTATGCAGTGTTTAAATATTTTAGTAGCCAAAACACAGACATCTGAAATGCATCTCATTACTCATTACTTCTGTGGTCTTAACCTTTATCTTAAACGTATTGACATTTAGATGTATAAACATTTATTATTTTTGTTCTCCCAAAATATACACCAGCACCCATACTGTGAGAGAAGACAATAATAATCATTGCAATATATTTGTTTATTTACTTGCTGAATTATATACTTATATATTGTTAATCATTTGGGCAGAGTCCAAGAAGAGAAAGCTCCACATCAGTTATAACTACATATTGTACATGTAAAACCTAAACACTTGCCAAAAGTAATAGCCTTTTTAACTGCATGATAATTCAAGTAGCAAGGAATTATGTCCTTATTGTCCTCATAACAGCCACCCGTTATATAAAGCAGACCCCAATTTCATATCTGATTGTTGCATATGAGTGGTAGTTCTGCTATAAGCAAGACTAATACACTTAGAGAAATTTTCAGTTACAACACCTTTTGAAAATGCAGACATAAAAGCAGTATTCTATATTTATATATTATATATAGACAACAGAAATAGAACTGATTGCTTTTACTCTAGTAGATAATGGTCAGCACACCCTATACAATGAATTTAGCAATAACACTATTCAAAGAGCTCATTGTACACATTAGTCCCTTGAATTACTTTTTGGCATATCACTGAAGAAGTGACTATATGTTATTGTTTATCCACAATTATATTTTTCACTGAATTTTTTGCAGCATTTTTGTCTCCTCACAGCTGACCATCTGTTACTCCTAAGTGCATATCCTCATACGCTGGAACTAGTGAACCTGACCCCCCCCTACTAACTCTGCCCCATGTTTAGAGCTGTTGAAGAAATGAAGGAACCCAGGGGCAGTGTCCAATGCTTGGCAAGAGGTCCTGGTCATTGCGCTCACTCATTGTGTCCAGGGAAGGATGTGTGATGAGTTTGTTAGTGACCTCTGCAGCAGCTCAGACACAGCCCTGCCTCCCTAAGGACATGGTCCCCCCTTATTTGTCCTCAGCCTCCACAAGGGATCAAATGCAAGATGTATCCAGCTGTCCCTTTCTGTTCCCTCAGAGTGAACATGCCTATCCATTGTGCATGCACCATTAAGTGGCTGAGCCATTAATCAAACTTAGTTACCTGGGCTATAGTCAAAGCATTATTCCTCTATGCTATCAGGGGTTTCTCTGAGTGTAGGTATATATTGCTTTATAGCTATTGATTGCAGTAGTCAAATACACCTTTACCCTATCTGCTTTATGGCAATGGCCGTCTAACTTACTGCCACTGGATGACCTCAGTTCTGTTTAGGTATCATACCAATTAATGGTCCCTGCTGTGAAGGGACTGGTGTAATTATAAACTAGCGCATATATATATATATATATATATATATATATATATATATATATATATATATGTATATATATATATATATATATATATATACATATATATATATATATATATATATATATATATATATATATATATATATATATATATGGGAAATACAAATATTTCTTCTGGTTATCACTTTCCAAATAGCTCAACTCTCTTAAAGAGATATAGTTCTGGTTTCTAAGCTTACCACCTACTGTAGATCTGGCAATTGTGTTGTAGGTGAACTCCAGCTCAATATGAGTTTGCACCCCAAAAAGTGGTGTAAAATATTGTCTGGGGAGGGGAACATACTGACCAACTCTGGCCCTAGACTCAGGTGTTAGATAGTTCCTAACTTTCTGTAGATGTTCGAGCTGCTGATGTGTCCTTTTTGGTCAACATTCTAATATTGCAGTCAGATGTAAGTCCTGATCCAGATAATTTATAACTTCATGAGAGCCACTGACTAATAGCAGTTAGGTGGCATCTTTGTACTTTAATAGATTTTGCACTGAAGAATGCACACATGATCTCTGATGCGTTTAACAAGAGACCAGAACTAGTGAGCTAGTCCTGCAGGACACTGTACTCCTCCTTCATCTTAAACTGTACACCTTTCAGAGTGACATCAGAGCAAAACAATGCTGAATCATCAGCTAAATGGATCAAACAAAAGATGCCACAATGTTTTCAAAGAAGGAGGCCAGAAGTGTGATATCATGCTGTTCACTTCTTATATGCACAAATATTAAAGTGTGATTGTGTTTTGTTATGTACCAATTCCAAAACTGTAATATCATGGAGAATGGCCCTTACTCCAAGATACATTGATCCTGGAGATGGTTATATATAAGTAGAAGGTATGCAGGTGTGAGGATAGGTTGCATAAAATTTGTTTTGTATTGTTACAGTGAGTTTATTGCTTGTTTTTCTTTCCTAAATCACACTTAAGAGTATGAACATTTGTCTACTGAACATATGTAATGTTTAATCATACATCTATTTGGTAGTTTTAACTATCTAAGAGTTTGGCTTCATGAGCCATAGTGTTTCAAGAAGCTGTAATACATTCAGAACCAGTATCATTGCTGCAGTCTTTTCTTCTGTCTGACTGTTGTCTTCCTGATAAGATTATAGGTTCATAAGTGTTTACTAGGCTAACAACCACAAGGACCTTTTAACGCCTAGCCATGCATCCCAAATCTCTGACAAGTTCTGTTACCCTTGATAAGTGTTAGCAGGGGCCTGGTAGATGAAACATTTACAGGCTGCCTGTGTCCATTAGAGACATAGGGATGAATTTTTTGTTCCCCAACCAATTGTCTAAGTTACACTTGAACTGGGTTAGAGAGGAACTCTACTTTACTGTTCCAGAGATGGGGTTGCCTCTGGGATACAGACCTGTCTCTCCAGCAGGTCCTACTTATATCACAGGCAACATTTAAGTCTTTAGAATGGGTAATTCTAGTGCTGTTTGTTTTGTGGATATGCAGGAGGTCCATCAGAGTGGATTCTGATAATGTATGCCAGGCCTAGATCTCCCCTCAACAGCCTGTAGGAGACAGAATACAGGGATAGGGCCTTGAGGCAGTCTGCAGAGGACATGTTTCTTACACCCTGTATTCTTTTAGTGAGGAACCTCTGTGGATGTTCCAACTGTTGGATATGCCTGGTTAGCTACATACCAAAGGTGGCATTGTACTCTGTGACAGGTCTGATGAATGAGAAATGCAGTGGAATAATGACTTCCTTGGACCTAGATGCTATACCTTTGATTGTAAGTTGTGCAACATAGAATGAATTCCTCACTACTGTAGACGTGATGGTCAAAGTCTAGATTACTGTCTATGTATGCCCCCAAGTCACTGACTACTGCGTCAACTGTAAGAAGTGTATTGTCAATATGATAGTTATCAGGGGTGGATAACTTCCCAAAGGATACTGTTATGCATTTCTTGGCCTTTAGTTTTAGTCCATGGCTCTGACACCAATTGTTTGTCTGTGTCAGTCCTTCCTGGAGAACATTTGTGTCAGTGTGGGATTTAATGACAGCTCCTAATTTGCAATCATCTGCACATGTAGTCAACCAAAGACCATTGACATTGGCCTTGACTTCAGAGAAGTAAATGCCAAAAAGGAGCGGTCCAAGGACTGATCCCTGAAGGACTCCACTTGTGACTGGCCTCTTTGTAGAGGTGGACTCCCCAATTCTAACTTCCTGGGTCCTGTCTGTGAGCCAGTTGGCTATCCACTGGGTGACATATGGGTTTATACCTAACCTCCTGAGTTTGTCAACAATACCTGAGTGGGGTATTGTGTCAAGTGCCTTAGCCAGATCAAGGTAGGCAGTGTGCACCTTTTTGCCCTTGTCCATTGCTTTGGCGACCTTCTCAAAGAAGTCCACCAGGATGAGTAGGCATGACCTGCTCTTGATGAAAGCAAACTGGGTTGGAGGTTTGCTATATAATTATTATTAGTTCTGTGGAACAGCATACCACCTTTACAAAATTCATAAAGGAGCACTTTAAAAAAAAATCTATTTATTTTATTTTATTTTATTTTACATTTGTTAACCGGGAAAGTCCGACTGGATACAGGTCCATTTTCAACGGAGGCTCAGGGAGAAAAGCTCCACATAAACAGATACATAAGACATAACAGTTGTAGTTTTTTATACAATTACATATAGATGCATGTTCCAGGTTTGTTGGAGTACATACATAAAACTTTACAATTATTAATTCTAATATTAGAACATAAACAGTTATAGTAGTACAAAGCTGAGAAAGGTAGCATTTCATTCATTAGTATAATACATTAGAGTGAGACAGATGATTTTATCTGATTTATTATAAGACAGTTTATACAAGTAGCCAGGGAATGTTGTAATACAGAGTTAATAGTGAGAAGATTAGTCTGGGTTTGTACAGGGGCACAACCAGTGAGTTTTTAGGTGTACTTTGAGAGATGTTTTAAATTGGATTATGGTGTGGACTGCCGTAAGTTCAGCAGGGAGTGGGTTCCAGATTTTGCCAACAGAGTTGAAAAATAATGACTCAACTGCTGAGTTATTGGATTTAACAGTTTGTATTAGCATTTTATCAGAAGAACGGAGTGTTTTTAGGTTATTGTAGGGGGTGATTATGTTTTTGAGTATGGGTGTGCTTTTGGGCTGATAGAGGACTTTGTGAACAACTGTTAATTGGGTATACTAGAGTTGAGAGGGTAACTCTAGCCAGCCTAGGGACCGTAGATAGTGGTATGTTCTAGATGCTGAACCTGTGGCAAATCTGGCAATGTTATTATAGCAGCTATTGAGTTTATTGAGGTCAGATTTACTTAGGTTTATATAAATCGAGGAGGCATAAAGAAGGGTTGATAGTAAGTGTGTACATTCAATTACTGTCCTAACAGTTGGAGGCATAAAGAAGGGTTGATAGTAAGTGTGCACATTCAATTACTGTCCTATCAGTTGGGGTTAGGAATGGCTTAATCCTATATCAAACTTCAAGTTATTGTCTACTATTACACCTAATAGTTTTGTAGTAGATTCTGGGGAAATTATGGTGCCATTGTTGGATGTTATGGTAAATGATGACAAAGGGATTAAGGTAATGCAAGAGTTGCTTATGGATACATTTTTCCATAATTTTAGCCAGAGGGGACAGAATGGCAATAGGCCAGTAGTTTGATAGCTCAGTGGAATTACTCCCTTTATGAAGAGGAATGACATGGGAAATTTTCCAGATGTAGTGGATATATGCTTCCGAGATGGTTCTGTTGATTAATCTTGAAATGGGAAATGCTAATACGTCTGCAGCTTTTTGAAGATATTAAGCGGGGAGTAGGTCCGCTGACAAGGTGGTGGGTTTCAGTTTCCTAATTAAAGATCTGATAAGTGATGTTGGTACTGGTTGAAAGTTAAAGGAGGAGTGAGTTTTGGATATGGGGTCAATTGGGTATGGGTTATTGGATGCTAGTTGGTTGGCAAGGAATTGTATTGTTTCCATAAAGAAAGTGTTAAAGATGTTGGCAATAATTTCTGGAGGTTTTTGGAGGGCAGTCATGGGGGTAGGGGTAGTAGTATGCAGTGGCGTAACTATGTTAGAAGCGCCCTGAGGCAAACTTTTCCTAGGTGCCCCAACATCCCCCCCCCCGGGTACCCAAGCCATCGAGATGACCGAAGCCAAAGAAATCACATATAGTAGCACAAAAAATGCTTTATAACTTCCTACTAATAGTTGCATTAAAGACTTGTTTTATATCTTAATATTGTAAGAAATAACTGAAGCAACTTAAGGTCAACAAGTTTTTCTTTTACTGAAGATTTAATTTTCATTGGTGGACCACCAGGGTGGCTTGCTTTTAAATGTATTATATTTTGGTCTATATGGGTCTGACAACTCTATACATCTATTTGTGTTTGTCTAATTATAAAACTACTTTATGAATGTGATGTTATACATGCAATATGAAATTTGTATATACTATGTTTTTGTGCTATCCTAAATTCTGTACTATATTGAGTGTTTTTTTAATGTTCATAATCAATACTGTAGAGTGAATACTGCTGTTCATATTCAAAACAACATAATTGTACTGTCTTTTGGAGCTTTTCTCCTCCTAGCCCCAGACTTTCCCAGTTAACAAATGTAATTAATTAAGTAATTAATTAATAAATAAGTGAATTTTGAGACTTCATCATATAATTTTATATATATGCACAAGTCATAATACAGAATGGTTGGATTCTAAAACAAACTATCCTGGACCATATAAAAGAGGTAATCAAAAATCCAGCAAACAATGCCATTCCACACACTTTTACTCTTGCTATGAGGCGACAATGCTAACCACTGCACCACCATGGCCACCCACCTGCAATACAGTACTACAAGCCATTATTCTTTCAGTACAACAAGAAACCTATAAGAGGCTTTGTGAAATTAAATAAAGTTGAGCCAAATAAAATATGAACGTATTTGTGGCCCCTTATAACCTAGTATTCTGATCATCACAAAATATATCTCTGATATATATGTATGTGTGTATATATATATATATATATATATATATATATATGTATATATATATATGTATATATATATATATATATATGTATATATATATATATATATATATATATATATATATATATATGTATATATATATATATATATATATATATATATATATATATATATATATATATATATATATATATATATATATGTATATATATATATATATATATATATATATATATATGTATATATATATATATATATATATATATATATATATATATATATATATATATATATATATATATATATATATATATATATATATATATATATATATATATATGTGTATATATATATATATATATATATATATATATATATATATATATATATATATATATATATATATATATATATATATATATATATATATATATATATATATATATATATATATATATATATAAATGCAGTAAAACCAAACAAAATACCCAGTGGTGCCTTCCAGATGGCTAGGTGCACCCAATTCAGCACAAGGAATACAATAACTCTCACACACAAACTTGGCAACTACACAAAACAATGACTCTGTGACAATAATAAAATACCACATCCGGAATGCCATTATAAAATGCTGAGTTGACAGCCATAAAGCATAAAATGTAATAAATGTATTAAACCATAACTATGTGCAAATAATACATAACTACATATTGAATGGTACAAAGTGGAAATTCACCAGAAGCAGGGACCAATTAAAAAACATTTAAAAAAATATTCTAGACCATCCTGAGAGGAGTACATGTATACTCCTTGTCATTGTTGAGTGACTCACTATGGCAGTGAGACTATTATGCTAACTTGCAGCTACAAACTCTGGTGCTGCTTGGCTTTTGAGGAGTGTGGTTACCTATCACACACCAGTATGAGCAGATTCTGTCACTGAAAAGCTTTGCGGGAAAACTCAGTAAATTACTTATGCTTCTGTTATATTTACAGCACATCTATTGTTAACTTACTTGCTTAGTCAGATTAATTCCTGTCTTGAAGCTCTTCTCTAGTTTTGAATAGCTGTTCCATTTAATTCAATTATATTTCAGTGTTTGTAAGGTATGCATATGACTGATTACAAAACATTGGTAATAATAATCTTCCTTCATCAGCTAGCACTTTTTAACAGAACTGTTCCTGTTTTGCTTTTTTAAATCAATCAAATCACATTTGATAAAAAAAGAGACATCATTCAGTCAACAACAGTAACAGAATTACCTTGGTTGGGTTTAACACCTTCTGGAACTGGATACAACTGCTGGCCACTGATGTAATGTTTTCTCTCAGTCATCCATAGATCTCTGTTTCAACATTTGTTAACTGTAGCAGTAACACGTCTCTCACACCTACATTTGTTTCCCCTTGTGTGTAAATAAACCAAATGCAAGAGGGATATCACTCTGCAGAGCAAGAGTTCCCTCCTAAACCTCATAATCCAGCCAAAAGAAACGAAGCCAGCAACCGTCCGACCATGTCTGAAACCCTGATCGCTCTATACGATGCCCGCGCAATGAAATTCCCGCGAGAGCTGAGAGAGAGCTCTCAGCTCACTCCTCATTGGCCCTGACTGCAAGGGAAGCAGTTCGGAGCTCCTCTGTTCTGTGCGGTAGTTGACCGCACAGATGTCTGGGTATCCTACAGCACAGGTTGCTGGGTACCCGTTTCTCTGCTTTCAGACTGCCGATAAAGGCAGTCTGAATGAAATTTTTGTTTCACGGATTTTTTTTCTTGTTTTTTTTTTCTAGGTGGGAGGGCTGCAGACTGGGATTCTTATCACCGGATGATGGACATTTACTAAATAAGCAAAGTACAATCAGTGACAACATCCGCCTCTCATAGTTACGCCTCTGGTAGTATGTCCTGGGTGGAGAAGACTGCTTAAACTGGACCAAAATTTTTGTGGTTGATTTTGGTGTTTTTGTTGTAGGGAGCCGTAATAGTTTTTTTATCTAGAACAATGGACTTTTTTGTATAATTCCTTAGCTGTTTATATATAAGTTGGCCCTTTGGGGATTTATTGGTTCTCCAAGAAGTCCAGGCTTTATTTCTACTTATGATTTTTTTGTCTCATTTCTTTAGACAGCCATGGTGCTACTTTTTTTATTGGTTCTGATGGTCTGGGTCAATGCATGGTTATTAAGGATAGTAAGAAATATGGAGTTAAAGTATGAAACTGCTTCGTCTAATGGGAGTAATTTTAGACAATTCCAGGTACATGCCTGAAGTTCCTTTTGGAATGCAGTTTGATTAAAGCTCTTATTGCTCCTAAAAGTTCTAAAACTAGGTATCTGAGGGATATCAGTTTTTTGCCTGAGCATATAAGTTAGGAAGTGATCACTGATTTCTTCAGGCTGGGTGCCTGCTTTATACATTTGGGGGTGGTTACTTATGAGAATCTAGTCTAGTATGCTTTCTTTGTTGTTGGGCTTACTAACTCTAGTGGTGGATGATCTGACCTGGGTGAAACCGTATACATTTATGTGGGTGGCAGGGAAGTCTGATGAACAGATGTTCCAGTCAATATTAAAATCTCTGACAACAATGGTTTCTTGTGGGCAGTTTATGGACAGCCACTGTAGGATGTCCTCAAGGGTATTAGTGTTATTATCTGATGAATGTAAATGCAGCCAATGTTTATAGATTTGTGTTTGTTAATTTGTAGTTTTGTAATTAGTATTTTTGCATTTTCAATTAGTGGAGCTTGTGGGGAATTTGAAATAGTTACATTAAGTGTAGTTTTTTTATAAAACAGCTACCCCCCCACCCTTCCTTGATGTGCTGTCTAGTCTTAAAATATTGTAACCAGGAGGTATAACTTCATTGTCAGTGGTGGATGGCTTAAGCCAGGTTTCAGTAAGGCATAGTATATCTGGGGAGTGTACTGCCATGAGTGCATAGAAGTAATGGATCTTATTATTGCACTGCACTGCACTGAAGAAGGCTGTAAGTTTTGCTGAAACCGGTATGCTGTTTTTGTTGTTCTAGTCACATTAAATTTTGACTCTATCTACCTCCTGAATGGTACTGGACTCTTTTTGGTGTTTTACATGATGGGTTATCGGTTCCGTCCTTGGAACTGAGCCGGCCAAATATTAAGCTTGCATCAGCCAAAAACTCTCGAAACAAGTTCCTACCCAGAAACTCTGCTCCCTGTTACCTCAGATCTCATTTGCCACATTACTGTACAGCCATGTCAAGCCACTCTCTTCAGCTAAGTGTCTAATTTTTTTGAAAGTTTTATACATCTTTTCTACTTTAAAAATTTTCAGACAGTTTCTGCTAATATTTTCCTACCCTATCGTATACTTAAAACTCTCTCTCCCTTTAGTCTATTTCCCTTTATTACCCTTTTCTTACCTTTGAGGCAATTCTTCATTACCAATGTTGGTAATCCTTCCTTCTCTCTTCTTACCCTTTTGGGTAGCCTTTCCTTTTCTGTTTGGTACTATTCTTCTTCTCCACATCATTATATCAGCTAAGAAAAGTAGTGTTGTTTTAAGAAGTGTAAGGATTGTGGCCGTTAGTTACCGCTTTCTGATGGTCATGACTTGTGTCTACTGTCTGAATGTCTCCCACCTTACTGTGGATCTCCCGTGTGGGATTTGTAGAAATATTTTGACCAGGACTCTTAATGAGAGAAAGAATAAATTAATATTGAAAGGTCTTCTCAAATCTCCTTTCTGTGAGGCTATTTCTGGGTCGAAGGGCTCACCCCTCCTGCTAAACCCCGTAAGAGGCGTTCTTCCTCTTCCTCATCAAGGTCGCTCCCTTCTTCTCCATCTGGAGATCGTAGGGAGTCGACTCATAAGAAGTTGAAATTGATTACTACTTTGGCACTGCCACCTGTGACCCTGTTGGCTCCAGGCTCGGCACCACCTCAACTGATTCTGGCTCCAGCCATGTCTTCCTTATCGACACCGGCACCAGAGTTCCCGGTGCAGACAATTATGGCTCCGACAGTTCCATTGCAGCCCTTACCGGCACGGTCCATGCAGGTGTAGTCCTCTTCAGCACCATTGCTACAATCCCCTTCGGCTCCAAGTATGATGTTACTGTCCTCCATGGTGCAGACACTTTCGGCACTGACATGTTCCTCGGTGCAGTCCTTTTTGGCACCAAACTTGTTACCAGTGCAGACACTTTCCTTGATGGCACCGTACCCATCAGGGCAGACATTTGCCTTTATGGCGCAGACACCTTCAACTTCTATGGTGCTGATGTCATCGGTGCAGACTTCTTCCACACCCTTGTCTTTGGTGCAGACGTCCTCGGTTCTGAGGCTCTGTACCTCTCAAATTAGCAAGGACCAAGTACTCTCCTTCCTTGGATCCATTTGTTGGTAGCCAATATAATCCTTTTCTAGAAAGGCCAGAATCCCCATCAGCTCTCTCTATGAGGTCAACCAGGAGTCTCTCTGAGCAAGATGTGTTGCGGCTTGTTGACTAGTTGATTGTGGCCAGAGGTCTCTCTCACCTGATGTCCACATTCCCTCCTTCAGGTGAATGTATATCTCTTCAAACTCCAATGTACACTCCTCCTTCGACTTCTACCCAAATATTGAAGCCTATTACTCTGACAGCAGCTTCCCTTCCTCTGACTCCAATAGTGGAGCTCACTTTGGAACCAGAGTCGTCCTTGTGGCCCTCGGTGCACTGGGCATCAAGCTGTTCTCAGGCCAGTGGCTGTGCTTTGGGGGAGGGCATTCCTGGTTCTCCACCAATTTTTTCTATGTCACCCTCCAGGAATTCTCCCTCTTTCACGGTTCACAGTCCTCTTGAGACTCCTGGTCTGGGAGTCAGCTCATCAGGGCAGGGTGTGAACCTGGTTCTGAGGTTGTCGTGCTTGGTTCTGCACTCCCATCCCTCCTTGGGCGGGCCGGCCTTCCAGGCCATGGAGAGGGCACTTGCCTCTGCTGGCAAACCCCACATGCCGGAGTCCTCTCCCCCTCTGTGCCACAACTCTCACAAGCCACAACCGCTGGACACCGGGCACAAGGGCCTCAGGTTTCTCCTCCTCAGGAGACCCCCTATTTGCAGTCTTCCCCAGAACCTCCCACTGAGGAAGTACCCCGCAAAGCATCATGCAAGAGGAAGCACATGGACTCCACTGAGGAGTCATTGACTGAAGATACAGATTTTGATGATGGGGGAGGGTCCCCATGGTCACCCAATGATGAGGTGTCCTTTGGTGACATCCTCGAGATCCTTAGACAGAGGGGTGCCTGGAAGTCCTCTAATCCTTCCTCTGAGGAATCCATATTCCTACTGGCCTTTCATGCCTGGTCCCCTACCTTCTGGGTTACCCCACCAGCCAATGAGCTCATCCAGCTCATTGTCCAGTGTGCATGTAAAGCTCCTAACACCCTGGAAGTGATACCAAGGAGACCAGATAAAATATTATCACCCCAGCCTGAGCACCCACATTGGTCATGAGGTCTTCCAGTAGATGCTATGGTGGTGGCAGCTGCAACAAAGAAGGATTTGGCAGAAGAGAGCCAAACTGTCGATCTGCCCAACAAGGAGTCCCAGGTGATAGACAGACTAGGGAAGCATGTGTTTGCTTCATCGGCCTTTGCCGTAAGGTCTTTGAACTATTTGGCACACTTTACCAGGCTTCAGAGGGATCTTATCAACCAATTCTCTGAAACCTTGGCAGGAGCTATTTCTGATGAGGTCCATGACAATGTGGCTTTTCAGATAGCCACCCTAGAATCCATTTCCAATTCTTTCATGCGTCTTATTTCTCATGCAACGGAAGGAGTGGCTAGAGTGGCAGGCGCGAGTATAGTCACCAGACAACATGCCTGGATGCACCTTTGTGACTTTGTGGACTCCTTTAAGGCTTCTTTCATGAATGCTCCCATCGAGGCCATTTGTTTGTTTGGCCCTAAAGTGAAAGATACGCTTGCAAGTTGGGAACAAGATGGCAAGACCCTATCTGCCATTGGTGTCAGACATTCCACTCCTCAACGTTTCTACTCCAGAAATCAGAGGAGAGGGAAGATGTGGCACAGGAAATCACAGGGCTCTTTCCATGATGCACGTGCTGAGTTCTCCCCTAGAGGCAGAGAGGGAAACTCTAATGGAAGATGCCCCTTTCAGGGCAAAGGAGGTCCGCGAAACCGGGGTTCCAGAGATTCGTTTTCTGCCAACCCTATCAGCGCTCCTGAAGCGTTGCCCGACTGCTCACCTCTGGAAGTGGTCGAGGGTCATTTTTCCTTTTACCCCACTGCTTGGTGAAATATAACCACTCACTTTTGGGTACAACAGATAATATCCAGAGGGTATCGCATCCCCTTCCTTCTTTGTCCAATCTCATGCAGAGTATTACCCAACGTTCCACCCAGTCAAAGGGAAGCAGCAGCACATGAAATACAAAAGCTGCTACAAAAAGAATCATCCAAATGGTCCCCCCTGACCAGATAGGATCCAGTTTTTACTCAAGATTCTTTTTAGTGCCAAAAAAGACAGGGAACTGGAGACCAATTCTGGATCTCAGCACACTGAATAAATTTGTAAAAACAGAGAAATTCCAGATAGTCACGGTTCAGTTTATCCTTCCTGTCCTGGAAGAAGACAATTGGATTTGCTCTGTAGATCTTCAAGATGCGTATTACCACATAAAAATGGACAAACACTCAAGAAGATACCTCTGCTTCCACATAGAAGGCAGTCACTACTAATTCAAGCTCTGCCCTTCGGTCTCTCTGCAGCCCCCCATAGTGTTCACCAAATGCATGGCAGTGGTTATCACTCACTTGCGACTTCAAGGATTCCAGGGGTTTCCATATCTAGACCACTGTCTCCTCACCGCCCCCACCAAGCTTCTACTGGAAGAAGCCCTGCTCTACACTCTCCTCACAGCACAAAGCCTGGGAATCACTATAAACTGGGAGAAGTCCAACACGACCCCAGTTCAGTCTTTGGAATTCATCGGGGTACTGTTGGACACGAGAAATTGCACAGCATCTCTTGCAGACCACAGTCTTCAAAGGATAAGGCAACAGATTCAACCACCACTCTGTCACCACAACTCTCACGCTTGATCTATACTCCAACTCTTGGGATCAATGGCAGCCTCGATCACCATTGTTCCTTTAGCCAGATTCCACATGAGACTCCTTCAGTGGTTACTTCTCACTCAGTGGTACCCTCTACAACATCCTTTGTCTTTTCAGATAAGTGTAACTCAGAGATGCAAGCAAGATTTACTCTGGTGGATGTCTCAAAATCCCCTTCAATGGTCTCGCCCCTTCAGCCCCCATCAACCGAAAGCCACGGTGACTACAGATGCCTCTCTGATGGGGTGGGGGTGAGGGGGGCTATGTCAGCGAACTCGGTCCAAAGCACCTGGTCGGAGACAGATGCCCTTTTGCATATCAATGTCCTGGAACTGAGGGCGGTGCTACTAGCATTGCAAGCATTTCATTCCATCCTTCTGTCAGTGACTATTGCGAGCCAGTCAGACCACATCAGTGGTCTGGTACATCAACAAGCAAGGGGGCACCAGATCTTACCCGTTATGCCGAGAGGCCTTGAGAATATGGCAATGGGTGATAGATTCCAACCGCTTTCTAATTGCAATGCACATTCCCGGGAGCTCCAACGTGATAGCGGACAAATTGAGCAGGTGCATTCTACAACTTCATGAGTGGTCCCGCAATCCTATGATAGCGGCAGGAATCTTCAACCACTGAGGCCAGCCTTGCTGCGACCTATTTGTCTCCCCAAACAACTACAAATGCAGCAACTATTTTGCCCTGATCCACTCCCGTGGAGACAGTCACCGAGAGATGCTCTCATCCACACTTGGCCCTCAGGTCTACTTTATGCTTATCCTTCTCTTCCCCACATCTCCCAATTTCTGAAGAAAGCATGACAGTTGAAGAGCAAAGTGATCCTCATTGCTCCAGATTGGCCTTGACAAGTCTGGTTCCCCTTCCTCTGGCTCGACCTGCTAGATCAACCATGGATCTTCAATCCATCCCCAGCATTGATCTCCCATCTGCAGGGTCTGACTCACCCTAATCTAATAACCCTGAAACTGACAGCTTGGTTTCTCCACTTCTAATGATTGTCAGGCAGGAAAACCTCTCAACCCCTGTGCACAGTATTCTTATTGCATCTCATAAATCGTCCACCAGACTAATCTATCTCAATAAATGGAAAAGGTTCTCTCTATGGGCAGTGAATAAACAATTAGACCCCTTGTCAACCCCAGTTTTGGTGGTTTTGGATTACTTTTCACATCTTTTCCACTCTGGGGTATCTGCCTCTACCATTCGTGTGCATTTAGCTGCCATCTCAAATTTCTACATTGGTTTTTAGGATTCTTCATTTATGTCACAGACTCTGTAAAATTGTCTTGAAGGGGGTTATCCACTTAAAACCTCCCTTTAGAGAACCGGCACAACCTTGGAATTTGGCATTGGTTCTGCAAGCTGTAACAGCTCCCCCCTTTGAACCTGTGTCTTCATGTGATGTGAAATATCTCTCTTGGAAAACTTTGTTTCTGATTGCAATCACATTGGCCAAACACTTGTCAGAACTTCAAGCCTTATACATTAAACCTCCCTATCTTATCTTCCATAAGGATAGGGTATCACTTAGAACTAATTCTTCCTTTTTACCAAAAGTGGTGTCAGGTTGCTCTATCAACCAATCTATTGATCTCCCAGTGTTCTTTCCTAACCACTCTAACAAGGGAGAGTATTGCCTGCACTCCTTGGATGTTCATAGAAAATTATGATTTTATCTGGACAGAACAAAATCTACCCGTAAATCAGACCAACTGTTTCTGGCCTTTTCTGGACCTAGACAAGGTCATCCTGTCTCAAAAGTTACATTGGCTTTATGGTTGAGAAATTGTATTACCTTTATCTACAACAAAAATAACATCACTTTGCTTCATAGAGTCAGACACATTCTATAAGATCTATGGCAACTTCAGCAGCTTTCCATGCTAAGGCTTCCCTCATGATATTTGCAAAGCTGTGACTTGGGCCAAACCTCATACCTTTATTCTTCATTACAAATTGGACTTGGCCTCCAGAGGTAGAGCTTCCTTTGGCTCCATGGTGCTCAGGAATGTCCTTCCATGAGGGCCACCCAGGGATACAGGTAGCTGGGGACTCTGTCCCATCAGTAAGGAAAGAACGAAGATTAACAACATCAGATAAAGAAGTTATATCTTACCATAACTTTCCATCTATGTTGTTGAACTTCATTCATTCATTACTTCCTACCCTCCGTCCCCCTCCGGAGGTTCCTGGTTGATTTCATATACCCCTTTACTGTAGGTCTGTTATGACCAGAGGTAGCCTCTATTTTTATCTATCAACTTGCAAACTCGATCTGATGTAACAGGGAGCAGAGCATTCTGGGTAGGACCTTGGCTCGAGAGGTTCTGGCCAATGTGAGCTTGATATTTGGCTGGCTTGATTCCGAGGACAGAACCGATAACCCATCAGTAATGAATGAACGAAGATCAACAACACAGATGGAATGTTATGGTAAGACATAACTTCTTTTATCTGTGGAGAAATCATGTTTATTTTTCCTTGGTGGGGCTGACATAGTGTTTGAAAGTACTTTTTACTGTGTTTTTTTCTGTTAAAAAAGTAACTTTTGTGGATTGGTAGTTTTACTGCCATTTGATGCTTATCTTCCTTTGGAAAGAGGCACCATTTTTTGCTTGACCATGGAACAGACTACCAATCTCACAGTTGGTCCTTCTTCCAGCCACAAAAAGAAAATGTTAAGCAAACAGCCTTTGCCACCACAGAAGGCTAGCAATTTCCCTCAGCCGCAGGTGGGTGACTGTTGTGGCTATTTGTTGTACCTTAGACCACTCATCTTTTACCCCAGATGCCTCTGGTGTAGCATACTGCTAATATGGACTGGGGGGTTAGCCATGTCCTCTGCAGCTGTTGGAGTCCCCTCAGTGGGCAAGGGAGACCCACTCTTGTCATTCCTGGGAGAGGAAACAGCAAAGGTTTCACTGGTGTGTCAGAATGCTGTACTCATCCCTGGGGAAGCTGCTACTGCCAAAAGTAACATGGTTGGCCTCTTTTTTCCAGTCAAAAGTAAACAGAAGGCCAAACATGTGTCTACTGCTCAGATTTCTTTTGATAGGAGTAGTTTGCTGGTTTGGGCTCAGGGTTTAATTTAAGCTATTGATCCTTCTTGTAAAGTAGTTTATAATAAAATAAAGAGAGATTCCTCTTTTCCTGAACATATTCAAGATTCTGAATCTGAACAGGAAGATAAAGGGACAGTTTCAGGATTTTTTTCAACAGATTTCTTATTCAGACTCAGAGGAGAGCTCAGTTTCAGATTCTCCCTGTGGGGTTTCTTTATCCCTAAGACTATTGCTAGAATGTGCCTGTGTTTTCAGTGGGAGAACACTGGGGTTTCACAGTCCCTTAGAAAATTCTATATGTTACAGAAGGATTTTTCAGAACCTACACCCATTCCTCCTGTTCTATCAGCTTTCCAGAATGTGTACATTACTGCCTGCAATTTCCCTGTTAGTAAGCCAACTGCCCCTAAAAAGGCAGATAGGATGTATAAAATTCCTCAGTCTTTTAAATTTTTATACACTATTCCCAAACCTGACCCAGCAGCTATAGCCTTAGTTGATTCCACTGCTAAGCAATTAGTTAATTCCAGTCCTACTCTTTCTGAAAATAATGGGAAAATTATTTATAGGTATGGGAGAGAAGTATATACTTCTGCAACTTTGGTTTTCAGAATTTTGAATTGTCGGTTTCATATGTTAAAGTTTGTTCCAACAAATTGTAAAAGTATGAGGTATTTTTTTATCTGCAGTTTCTTTTTGTAAGGAAAAATTTGCTTTAAATAACTTAGTTTCTTCTTTTGCACTGGTCATTACTTATTGTTTTCTGTATGTGTGTATGACTCTGTTGACACTTCTTCCAGGCCATTAGAACTGTTTTAAGGAGGTTTGCATGCCTGTATCCTCATAACCTTCCAGGTGTTAAAAATGATTTTTGGATAGATCTTTAGTGCTTGGTCCTCTGCTGCAAAGGTGATCAAAAAGTGTGATGAAAAGGGCAAGCTGATCCAGGGAATCTCTAAGATTTTCCAGCTCTCTTATTCCAAATTGTCCAAGGGATTTTCTTTCTCCTCTTCATTTTTTGGTAGAAAACAGAAACACAGTCTCAACAGAATTCAGGTAAACAGACATTTAAGAAGGAATAACAAGGGAGTTCCAAAAATAAGTCTCTGACCTCCCAAAGCCAAGGACAGTCCAATATGAATGAATGACTATTCAGGAGACCTTGTGACCCACTCCCACTCTGGCCTCCTTTTTCTTCCAGAAAGTCTTAATCTCCATTTCCTCTTTGGCAAGAGATTTCTTCAGACAAATGGGTTCTGAATTTAATTTATCAAGGTTACAGATGGCGGTGAGAAGAAATTCCTCCTTTCCAGGGGGTCATTCCTCTCCACATCAGACTCTTTTATTTCCATTTGTTCTTCATCACATGCTGTTGCAAGGACTGATAGATCAAGTTCCTCATTCCCAGGTGGGCAAGGGTTTTTATTCTAGGTTGTTCCTAGTGTCAAAGAAAGAAAATGCTTGGAGACCAATTCTGGATCTCTCTATATACTAAACCTATTTGTTATATTGTCCGAATTCAAAATGATGTCACTAAACAACCTGTTACCTCTTCTTCCTCTTTCTAGTTTCATGGTGATACTTAACATCACATCCTTATTTATCCAGACTTCATGATTTTGTATTTCTGGATCACATTATCAATTCTTTATCATAACCTTTGGAGTATCCACTGCAGCAAGATTGTTCAAAAAGTGTCTTGTTCCAGTTATAGCTCATTGCAGGCCACAGATATCCACATTTTTCCCATATTTTATGACTTGCTTATCTTTGAAAAGTCTTTTTCAAAGTGTCAGGAATATCTGTCTTGGGTGAGAGATCCCTTACACAAGTTGGGATTCCAAGAGACTAGTCAAAAGTCTTTCTTGACTCCCTCACATGAGATTGTGTCTCTGAGATTTCAACTATATACCTGATATCAAACAGCTTTTCTTTCAGAGAAAAAATAGATTCTTATTTAGATCTTTTTCTAAGGTTTTCCACTTAGACTTTGGTCACTGCAAGGGAATACCTCAGTATTTTGGGTCTCATGGCATCTGTGATTCTCATGATACCTCTGGCAACAATCCACATGAAAAAGATATACTAGTAACAGAAATCTCTTTGGTCCCAGCATCACCCTTTATCTTTACAAATCCCAGTACTGGGGTTTCTCAGAAGAGAAGTCTTTTAGTGTTGACAACAGATTTCTTTAAATCCAGGTCTTCCCTTCCCCCTCCCTGCTCCAAAGCAGTCAGTCTCCACAGATGCTTCAGACTTGAGGAGCAGTTTCAGGAAGGATAAAAGTGTAGGGGTGAGGAACAGATACAAGCTCATAGAAATCTAGGAGATGCTTGCCTTGCTCAAGGCACTCAACTGTCTGAACCCCAGAACCTCTTCAAAGTGGTTTCAGACAATACCAAAGTCATGTGGTACATAAATAACAAACTAGTAAGTTCCAACAAAATACAAACAATACCAATAATAATGCAGAAAGGTAATCAAGCCCAACAATACACTCCAAAATGTAATGCTTTCATCTTTTATTATCACATGGCTTCTTTTTTTTCTGAAGAAGTCTTGTGATAATAGAAGATGAAAGTGCTAAGTTTTGGAGTGTATTATTGGAAAGATACTGTTCCAGGACTTTATGCAAGAAGACCTGGAAGAGAGATGCGTTTTCTTTTCCTTGAACAGGAATGTTCTTGCATGCCTTCCACCTTTTCCACTAATATCAAGTGTACAGGTGTAGTCCTTTCAGAACTCAGGCTCCCTCTCTCTGTTGGCAGGAAAGCTCTGAAGGCCTCACATCCAAATTTGTTGTTTAGTCAACTTGAGCTGCTTGACAGTTTGGGTGCATGGCAGGTGCCTTGAAGCATTGGAAGACGGCTAGCCATTATATTCTAATAACAAATGTATTATACAAGTAGTCTCATTTATACAAAAGTATTTACATTTTCTAATATAACATACAGTATTCTTATTTACACAGAACAATTATGTAATACAGTTAGTATAGTTTGTGCAATCTGCAACAACAACAAATATCTGGATAGATTATAAGGTATGTATAATGTTTACAACTGGGATTGTGTCAGTATGGTTTGTGATGTAAAATGCTTGCAACTAAGATTGTTTTGGTGTGGTTTGTTTTCATTTGTATAAATGTATGATTGCCTATGTAGTAAGTGATGGTTTAATAAAGATGTCTCTTATTTAAAAAAAAAAATTAAAAAAAGCAGGAATTGAATAATTTGCATAATGTTGCTTAGGTTATACGATATATAGCACTATATGTGAAGTAAATTTTTTGTTATGTTAATTATAGTGTGATTACTTTTATATGAATGTAAATTTGCTTAGGTCACAAGTGATAATTCAGTAAAGGTGTCTGGGGGAAAGAACATTCAATTAGTATTATTTGTAAAGCAATAATGGAGTGTAGTGGCATTATAAATAGAGATGTTTAAGCATTTGATAACAGTTTAGAAATTATTTGGTCTGCAATGGTGTATGCCACAATGGACATGACATTACAGGATAGAAATGAAGTTTGCAATATGTAGAGTTTTATGTGAACAAAATGAAGTCATTGTGAAAAGGAAGACAGAGAAGGGTTAAATGAGGAGTGAGAATGTGAAAATCGTGGTGATACGGTATGGATACTGAAGTATAGGTAAGCTTGAGGTAAGCTTAGGGAGAAACATGAAAGAGTGTGAGAGGTAATTATATCTGTATAAAAGAGAATATTTTTAAGTAAAGATAGAGTAGTTTGTAAGATAGTTCAACTAGCAGGATGTTACAGCTGTGTTTGTACTATGCTGTTAACTTGCAAGGTGCAGAAGCACATCAAAGAATCCAGTACATATTCCTTTATCTGTGTTTTCAAGGAATATGTATTGATACATTGTCTGTATTTGTTTGCTACTAAATTGCATTACTGGTAAATATAGCAGATTATCTCTTATAGATTTCACTAGTATTTTTGCCCTCAAAATGCAATAACAATTTCCTTTTCATTGTCAATACTTTCTAATAATCAACATGACAATGTCTGATTGTAGTCTCCAAGTGAAGGAGGAATGTATTTAAAATCACATAGATTCTTTAAAATCTCTCTGTCTCAGAAGTGCTTTGCTTTTATGAACAAATTACCTAAAATGCACAGATATAATTAATTACTTCCGATTCAGAATGATGGATATGACCAGCTTACAAGCTGCAATGCTATTAGCAAACTGTCTTGTTTGTTGTAAACATTTTTCTTATGATGCCTATTCAAACTGCAGTCTAAAACTGTCATGCCTTTATAGCATTTATGGTTAATTTCAGTTAAGGTGGTTTGAACTCCTATTTCTGAGCATTGCAGAAATATTTTTTTTTTCATTTTGACATAGGGAACATCACATGTAGCATGCATTCTTATGATCACATGCTCCATTCATTTTCTAAAATAACTAGCAGAACTGTCTTCTACCCCTGTGCACAATGAATATTAATTATGTAAGTTCTAAGCTATATTCAGTGGTCACTGTGGCTCGTCCCTGTTTAACATAGATGACAAGCAGGCGGGGTGGTTCCCTTAGATGCTTTATTACACAGAAACACATCAGGATGTATAGCAGTATTATAAAATATAAACAAACTGATTAACAGACAGACCTTACATACATGTGCTTACATCTCAACAGCTTACTACAAAATGGCAGTCAGGCTTCCCCGTGCTCAGTATTTATACACTTGTGCAAGCCCTCAGATAGCTTCTTAAAGGTACATACACACGCATTGATCTACATCCTCCCTATTAAAAAGATTGCCCTTAGCAAAAAACACCATTGGAGTTAGACATGCATTATTATAGACATTAGAAACAAACACAATGTTCATGTTCACGTTGCTGTGTAACTATAATATGGTCTGCAGATATGACCAGATCTGGCAACATAATGTTCCAACTCAGCAAAGCTCCTCGTGGTCCTGCAGAGTGGTGCTAGCAGCAGAGAGACGAAAAAGAGTGACTGCTACCTGATTTAAGTACCTTTTACTGTTTTTACCTTTGCACTGTCAATTTTCGCCAAAAAGTGAGTTGAAACTGCTATTTTGCTTAAAATAAGCTTGTTACTGCAATTATTATTACCTGCACTTTGAAATTGTCTTTTTGTTTGAATTAACTGTTGAGGCTGCTCACTCAAGTGCACTAGCCTGTGTAAAGTATTTACTGTGCTTTTTCTGATATCTGCCTAAAAAAAAGAAAAAAAAACAAAAAAAAATCATTGTTTCCCACCTTTCCTGAGCTAGAATAGTCCCTAATACAGGTTTTGCTGTATTCTGGACTTTAGAGCAGTTTCTGTGTTGCCCATATCCTTACTTGGATAGGAGGAAGCTTCTCTGTTCACCAGTGGGAGTGGGGAGCTTTGAGCAGCCTATCTGTCCCTGGAGGAGTGGTCTCAGCCCAGAAACATGTTGTTTATTGGCTGTTTTGGGCTAATTCCTAGCTCTTTCAAGTCCCCTGCTTAAAAACCCGCTTTGGCGCAGTGTTTGCGCTTGTTCCGACTCAGCAAAGCTCCTCGTGGTCCTGCATAGTGGTGCTAGCAGCAGAGACATGAAAAAGAGTGACTGCTACCTGATTTAAGTACCTTTTTACCGCTTTTACCTTTGCGACTGTCTATTCTCACCGAAAAGCGAGTTGAAACTGCTCTTTTGCTTAAAATAAGCTCGTTACTGCAATTATTATTACCTGCACTTTGAAATTGTCTTTTTGTTTGAATTAACTGTTGAGGCTGCTCACTCAAGTGCGCTAGCCTGTGTAAAGTATTTACTGTGCTTTTTCTGATATCTGCCTAAAAAAGAAAAAAAAAACAAAAAAATATCCTTGTTTCCCGCCTTTTCTGAGCTAGAATAGTCCCTAATACAGGTTTTGCTGTATTCTGGACTTTAGAGCAGTTCCTGTGTTGCCCATATCCTTACTTGGATAGGAGGAAGCTTCTCTGTTCACCAGTGGGAGTGGGGAGCTTTGAGCAGCCTATCTGTCCCTGGAGGAGTGGTCTCAGCCCAGAAACTTGTTGTTTATTGGCCGTTTTGGGCTAATTCCTAGCTCTTTCAAGTCCACTGCTTAAAAACCCGCTTTGGCACGTTTTTGTGCGATTTTGCGCATAGCGCAGCATCGGGCAGCTCCGTTTAAGCAGGTTTAAACTATTACAGGCTCCACAGAGTCTGCTCTTCACTTTTTCCCTTGGAAATTATCTAAATCTCAAAGGAAGCACTCTATTTTCATTTTAAAGCCTTGCACTTGCCCTTATAAGTAATCTTATAAGCAAAACACCAACAAACTTAAACACTAAACCCCTCTTATACTCTTTTTAACCACTTAACACCCTATTGATCCTTTTTTGATCAGTCAAAAAGTATTTCATCATAATATCCTGACATGTCCAAAGGTCAGTTTTGTGTATACTCTCCAGTCCAGCTGGTGAATATGGGAATTTTGAGGCAATGTTACAACTGCCTTATGTACACAGACAACTTCCTCCTCCTCCCAACAAACTCAAATATATGTGAGAGATGCAACTATATAGCCAAACTGGAGGCTGAGCTCTCTCAACCCATGACTGGCAGAGTCAATCAGGAGGAGAAGGTAACCACACACATCACAAATCCAGTCTCACATTGACCTATAGCAACAGCAAACCAAACACATAAACACACAAAAACATACTCGGAGGCTCTAAATGAAAATCTGCCTAAGCAGCATAGACCTCCAAAGCAGACACCCAAACAACTGCTACCCCACAACAATACCCACGTATCACATAGTTCACAATGTCAGTGTGCCACACAGTCACAGCCCTTAAGGCTAAACAACACACCTAATACACTTGTAATAGGTGACTTTATTGTCAGACACACTGACGTCCCACTCACCAGGCTGAACAAGGAGAAGGTCACTGTAAGCTGCCTGTCAGGTGCCAGGATCTGCCACATAACACAAGCACTCAGGTCACTCCAAAGCAAGTAAAAATATGACTCCGTCATTGTCCATGCTGGTGTGAATGACCTGAGACGTACCTCCCTGGACTACATGAAAAGAGACATAGAGGTGCTCTCTGATCATGTAGCCCAGGCCGGTATGACCCTGACCTTGAGTAGCATCTTACCCTCACCAAGAATGATGCCACAGTATAAAGACAAAATGATCAATTTTAACAATTGGCTAAAGTATTGGTGTCATTCAAAGGGGATCCAGTGTCTGTCAGACTGGGATGACATGCTCGACAAGCCACGTTGCTTCGCTAGGGATGGCTTGCACCTGTAACCCCTGGGCTTTCGAATACTGGCTAAGGCTCTTGCCACCCCCATAGTGCCTTTTTTAGGCAAGGCTCAAAAGACAAACCCACCTCCATAGACAACACAAGGAAAAAGAAACTAAGGGTAATGCTGCTCAACGCCAGAAGTCTAAACCTCAAGATGCATGCACTCGAGGCTCTCCTGAGTATGGAGAATATTGATATCTGTGCAGCAACAGAAACCTGGTTCAAGGCTCCCGAGAGCACCATAGCACTACCAGGTTATACCTCATACCATGCTTTTTGGCCCCAAAACTCGGACCGAACCACAAAAGGAGGGGGAGTATCCATATTCATCAAAGATACCCACACCTCCAGGTTAGTGGCACTGCACGAAGCAGCGGAGACCATCCATGTGCAACTAACAGTGGGCAAAACTGCCTTTCAGTTTGTAGCCTGCTACAGACCACCCTCCCAAACCCAGGAACCCCACTCGGCTTTCCTGAGAACACTGGAAAATATGAAGGTCTCTCCAAACACCATCATATTGGGTGACTTCAACTACCCAAACACAGATTGGGAGCACTACTCAAGCCCCAACTCCCTCGCCCAATGGTTCCTAGAATTTATAAACTCAAATGCCATGGAACAACTGGTCACCATTCCCACAAGAGGGGAAAATATATTGGACCTGATCATCACCAACATGGTGACTCATTGTTCCAAACCAGAGGTATACCCCTCATTGGTAAGATCTGACCATAAATTAATCTCACTGGACATCCTCATCCTGTCCCCACCCCCAGCCAAGGAAATCACGGTGAAGAACTTCTCAAAAGCAAACTTCACACTTCTCAAAACCGAGGTTGAATCCTTCAAAGCCCCCAGGCCAGTAGAAAATAAGGCCCAGACCGCAGAATCCTTTACAAATGCATTCTATGGACACCTACAGGAATGCATGGATCGTGCTATCCCAAATAAATCCAAGACTCACTCCTCCAAGGGCAGGAGACCTGTCTGGTGGACCCCAGCCATAAACAAGCTATACAACAGAGGGAGGAAGCTACTACATGATAGAGCAAAATCCCAAAAAGGGAAAGCATCTCTGATCTGTACTAGCAAGAAACTACGATCCCTCATAAAATCATCCAAGGCCAACTTCAAAAGAAAAATTGCACAAGACGCTAAATATAATCACAGGGCCTTCTTCAGTTATGTCAGGAACCTGGGTGGCAATTCCCAGATAAAATCTGAGTTAGTGCAAAATGACAAAAAATACACTGAACCCACAGACATTGCCAACATCCTGACAGACAGATTCAGTGCAAACTCCGCCCCCTCCCCTCCAAAAGATCAAATGTCTATCCCAACAGAATGTAGCCTCCCTGACATCACAGATACACAGGTGAGAGCTGCCCTCTCCAAAGCAAAAAACATAGCATCAATGGGACCTGACGGTGTCCCGGGATGTGTCTTACATGAGCTTCAAGAAGAACTGAACCCTCTTATAAAGTCACTGTTCAATCTCAGCCTCACTACAGGATATGTACCCAAGGAATGGCGTACAGCAGCAGTGGTCCCACTCCACAAAGGTGGTGCCACAATGGACCCCAGAAACTATCGCTCTATAAGCCTGACTAGCCTGGTCTGCAAAGCTATGGAGTGTATCATCATGGAACTCATAAACAAAGACATTGGGAACCTCCAAACACTGGATCCCACCCAATTCGGCTTTGTCAAAGGCAGATCTTGCCTCTTGAACCTGGTCGACTTTTTTGAAACAGTCACCAAGGCAATAGATGAAGGGAAAGTAGTCCACACAGCCTACCTGGGCCTCGCAAAAGCCTTTGACACAATACCCCATTCGGGCATCATAAATAAGCTCACCAGCTTAAATATCAACCCCTATGTCACAAGATGGGTTGCAAACTGGCTCAGGGATAGAACCCACATGGTCAGAATTGCAGGTGCCATGTCAGACTCTAAACCAGTTATAATTGACATCCCACAAGGCTCAGTCCTGGGACTTCTCCTGTTCGGTATATATTTCTCGGAGGTACAGGCTAACACAGGAGGACTACGGCTGACCAAGTTTGCAGATGACTGCAAATTGGGTGCCATAATCGATTCACTGACTGACACAAGCATCCTCCAAAAGGGTCTCACAGAGATGGATAACTGGTGCCAGAGCCATGGCCTAAAGCTAAATGCCAAAAAGTGCATAGTCATCCCCTTTGGGAAAAACAAAGTGCCCACAAACTACCACATAGGTGGAAAGCCATTAAGTACGGAAGAAGTAATTAGGGATTGGGGGACCCAAGTAGATAGCAATCTCTCCTTTGACAATCACGTTGCCAAAGTGGTTAGAAAGACCTTCTATATAGCCCACCTCATCAAGAAAGGGTTCACATCTAGATCAAGAGAAGTCATTGTGCCCCTCTACTCATCACTCATCAGGCCCATAATTTACTACAATGCCCCATTTGGGATGTACCTTACCTGACACCTGCAGCAGCTGGAAAGACCCCAGAAGTACCTCACCAAGAGGATTAAGGGGCTCAAACAGATGCCCTACACAGTTAGGCTAAAGAAACTCCAGCTCTACTCAGTTGCTTACCGCCTACTTAGAGGCGATCTGTGCCTGACGTTTAAAGCCATGTCCAACCCAGATTTAATGGACATGCTCCACCACAGGAAATCCAAATCCCTTAGAGATACACGCTCCAGAAACTTAAACCTCAGCACAGAAATAAATAGGACATGCTGGAGGGGCAGATTCATATCCCAGAGGCTTCCCTCACTCTGGAACAAAATCCCAATCCATGTTAGGCAGAGCCCCTCAATGACCCTCTTCAAGAGAAATCTTGACGAGTGGATGGGAGATCATAGGTTTACTCTGGGGATTTCTTCTGTGTCCCTACTAGACAGAGGCACAGTAAACTAACCTTAAAAGGGCTATCTTCTGTGACCTACTATACAGAGGCACAGTCAAAAATCTAAAAGGGTGACAAAAGCCAAACACACTTTGGCTAGGCTTGTAAATGCCCTAGGGCAGATAGCCTAGTATCAACCTATGAACAATCTGGACTGGGTTTAGCAACAGGGACAGTGTTTGGTGAACAACTCATATCAGGAACTTCTGGATTCGTCACAGGAATGGTAGTATTCTCTGGAACTTCCTCTGGAAGTGGAACACTGGACAACTCACTCTGAGATAAAGAATATTTCTCACGGGCTATGTGGTATGTTATATGCTCGGACACTGGCACCAAATGTTTCTGATTCCGCCTAAACTCTACTTCCTGTGGTTCCACAATGTACGATCTCGGCTCTGGGCAAATATTCTTCATGACTCCAATCTGATCATACCTTTTGGACATTTGTATCCTTACCACTTCACCTTCTCGTAATGGATTGAGCGGTTTGCTTGCTTTATCATAGTAGGACTTCTGGTTTAAATGCTTCTTCAACAGATTAGTTTTCACTGACCTGTTGTTCTTGACACATGGGACCAACAATTGACTACTGACTGGTAATGTGGTTCTGGTTTGTCTCAACAGAAGTCTCTGGGCAGGTGAACCAAGATGTTTATCACAAGAAATATTTCTGAGATTCAAGAGGTTAAGGAAAACATCACTATTGTCTCATTTTTTACTTCTTACATTCTGCCATTTGACTGAGGATACTCTCAGCTACTTGTGACATGAGTAAGGTCCCACTCTTTGGCAAATCTTTTGAACTGTTGGCTTGTAAACTGCATGCCATTGTCAGAAATAACTTTGTGTAGACTTACCATGGACTGCAAAATGATGCTTCATCTTAGTAATGACAGTACTGGATGCTAGATTAGGAAGTAGGTCACTTTTGAATCAATTAGAATAAGAGTCGACTAATACCAAGTAATGTTGAACATTCCATTCGAAAATGTCAGTAGCTACTGTCTACCGAGGTAGTTCAGGAATCTGGTTTAGCTGAAGTGGTTCCTTCTGTTGATGTGACTTAGTACTATTACACACAGAACAAGATGAAAGTACTCTGTCAATGTTTTGTGACATAGAAGGCCAAAATACTAATCCTCTCACCCTTCTTTTGGTAGAGTCTGCTCCTGGGTGACCACGAAGCAAGATAGTAACGTACTCTTGTTGCAAGAACTTTGGAACAATTACTTTTGGACCTTTGATAATGATACCATTGTCAGACAAAATCTAATCTCTGTATGGAAAATAAGACTGCACTTCTTGTGGTAAACTTGACTGCTTTGACGGCCATCCTTGATTGATAAAGTGGTTGAGCCTTTGTAAAACTGGATCTGTGGCTGTGTGATCTCTCAACTCATCAAGACATGTAGAAGAAACATTTCTCACTTCCATTACTTCAGAATCAAGGTTCTCATTCTCATGCTGTTCACTGGTGTTTCTGGGTGATCTGGTTAATGTATCAGCAAGATAAAGAAGTTTGCCTTTCTTGTAGACAAGAGTGAAATTATATTTTTGCAATCTCAACATCATATGTTGCAATCTGGCAGGAGCCGTATGCATAGGCTTTCTCAAGATAGTGACCAGAGGTTGGTGGTCTGTTGTGATCTGGATAAGTCTACCATAAACATAATTGTGGAACTTCAAACATGCAAACACAATTGACAAAAGCACTTTCTCGATCTGAGCATACTGCATTTCAGTTTGGGTAAGAGTTCACGATGCATAGGCAACAGGTTGATCCTCTTGTAGAATGGCTGTACCTAGGCCAAATTTCGAAGCATCACATGAAAGAGTAACTGACTTGTGAACATCATAATATCTGAGAGTTGGTGGACTAGCAATTCTCTGTTTCAGGACATCAAATGCTCTTTGATGTTGCTCTAACCAAGACCAGGATACATCTTTACATGTCAGCTTTCTAAGCAGTGCTGAAAGTTGGCTCAAGTCTGGAATGAACTTGCCTAGGTAGTTAACCATGCCAAGAAAACATTGCAGGGCTTGAATATTGTCTGGAGCTGGCATCTCGAGAATGGCTGTTTGCTTAGGAGTGTCTGGACGTAGACCTGAACTAGTAAATAAATGACCAACATAAGTAACCTCTTGCAGCCTGAATTTGCATTTCTGTGAGTTGAGCTTAAGATTCATTTGACGTGCTCTTTCCAGAACTTTTCTGATGTTTCTATCATGCTCAGCTTCACCATTACCTCCTACTAGTATGTCATCTACTATAAGCACAAGGATACCCAGAAAGAATTTGCTCCATTGTACGTTGAAAGACTTCACTTGCAGAATTTATCCCAAATGGCATTCTCAAAAATCTGTACCTTCCAAATGGAGTACTGAAAGTAGTTAGCAATGAAGATTTCTTGTCAAGCTGAATTTGCCAAAATGAACTCTTTGCATCTAATATAAAAAAAACTGTGGCATTTGGCATCAGAGCCACAACTTCTTCCACTGTACGCATTAGATGATGAGGTCTTTTTAGTGCTTTGTTCAAATCTCATTCATCAATACATATTCTGATGTCATCTGAGCTTTTCTTATGAGCTATCACCATGGAAGATACTCATTCAGTTGGAGTAGACAAACCAGCTGGAGAAATTACACCTTGTCGCACCATTTTATCTAACTTGCCTTTGACTCTGTTCTGCATAGCTATTGGAACTTTCCGAGCTGGGCTGATAACTGGACTAACATCTGGGTGTAACTTCATGCAGTGCACAACTGGAAACTTCCCTAGTTTGTCTTTGAAAAGATCAGCATAGGTAGAAAAAATATACTGGATGAAATTAGAGTAGTGGTCTTTTAAGCTAACCTAATTGACTTCCTTATTAAAAAAAAACAGTCCCATTTTCAAACTGTCTCTGTGCCCTAAAAATGACTGGATGTGCCTCTTGACCACATAAAATAACAAGTCGTAATATCTCCCAGCAGAGTAACATGAAATCACTACTGCGCCTTCAGTCTGAATTTCTTCACCACCATAAGGAACAAGCTTCGCACACTTTGCCAAATCAAGCCTTTGACCATGACACACTCTACCAAATGTTTCTGCTCACATAACATTGCACTTGGAACCTGTGTCAACATTGAGCTGTGTGGGTTTTCCATTTATCCGAGCAGTACAAAATACCTCATTCTTTGCCCATAAATCTACTGCATTAACTGTTTCAGAAGCAGTGACACACCATCAACATAAATAGTAGGGTTGCAGCTTTCTAATTGATCAACTCATTTCTTGAAAAGTTCACTTTTATAAAAGAATGTGGCCCTTTTGATTTACAAAACCTCTTAAAATTATTCCACTTATTGATTTGTGACATTGCTGACCAAAAGCTAAACATTTTTCCTTTTAGATTCATGATTTCTACCACAATTATGACAGTTGACAATGAAACTGGGTTTACTAACTCACTCTTATGCTTCACTGAGAACTGTGCGAACTTTGGAATATATTGAAAAACATTGGGGTTTACCAGTGGGTGCTGCAGGGGCTACAGTTGCTGCCATGTGCTTGGGCCTGTTTCTTTTAATCACGTTCTGCACACTATCAACATGAGCTCAAGAAGTTACTGGAAACATGGATCTCTGATTTGTAAGCATATTTGTGTGCTTTTCCATAAGCTCATGTATCTGACAAATCTCAATGGCCTTATTCAAAGTTAAATCCCTGTCATGAAGCAAAATCTTTCTCACAGCATCATCTTTAATACCATATACAAGTCTGTCTTTTATCAACTCAAAAAATGCCCACTAATGCTCTTTATAAAAATCAGTTAGATGAAGGTACAGATTATAAGTTTAACTTTAGGGCTATTCAAGTGATTTATTCTAATAAAAGAGGAGGTGATATTAATAATATATTAGAAATAGAAGAATATGACTGGATGCTATGTCTTAGTGCAGATAAACCACGGGCTTAGTGCAACTGTGAGCATTAAGCCAATATTAAAAAGAAAGCAAATGCAATTATAGCATTGTCGTTTGTTCTTTTTTATGGCAATTTTATACATGTTACTTTAAGTATTTTAATATGTTAATTGATTAATTGGCTGTGTCTGTTCTGGGTATTTAAATAGATTTGCTGTTTTTAGTATTTATATCACAATGAAGAAGGGTTTGTTACCCAAAAGCTTTGTGGATAATAAAATTGATTTTATGTTCTCTGACTTTCACAGTGCACTTTGTTGTGGAAATTATTTTTTGAGCTATGATGCAGAATTGGAATTGCCTAGACATAGTAAGAGGCCTTGCTGAGTCTAATTATGGTGGCTGCAAAAAAGCAATTACTAGAAAATGTAAATCAAAATCTATATTAACTGTACTAGAAGTAGTGAATATAGTAACAGCGATGAAACAGTTGAAATTGGGATCTTTAGAAAAGGGTAGGAGCAAATTACATAGAAAATGGGAATTGTGGGAATAATACATAAAGGGGAGGAATGAGGTTGAAAACAAGGCAGGATTTGAATGAGCTATATAATGTTTGACTGACAGTGACTGGGTAGGTTATAAGTGATGTATAATGTTTGCAACTAAAATTATGTCAATATAGTTTGTGATGTATAATGCTTGTGACTAAGATTATGTCAGTATGCTTTGTTTTCATTTATATAAATGTATGATTGCCTATGTCATAAATGATAATTTAATCAAGATGTTTCTTGTTTAAAAAATATAGAATGCAAGGAAAAAATAACAAAGGATCTTAAAGAATAGCCATGATCATCCATAAAAACATTAAAAAATGCACTTTAAAGAACTCAAAGCATAGTTTCCACTTGTTAGCAGCATTTCCAGTGGCTGTCATGACAACGGCTAATAACAGGATATTAGTTACCGTGGAACTGTACATTAGCATTGTTTAAATGGGATATGCTAGAAATACTATTTGACAAAATATCAGTGAAGCAAAAACCTATAATAAAACAATAACAAAGCTCTATGGAAACAGTAGCTAAATTTGTTAAATAGAAGTGGCATCACCACTTTCTTCAGTGCACACAGAACTAGCAGTATCCATGCTGCGACTAGCAGAATCTTTCCCTGCTAGGAAAACAACACCAAAGCAATATAACAGAGGTCTGAGAAGCAATAGTTGCCTCATTGTCTCATTGACAGAAAAAATAACATCAGTAAGTATAATCTTTCATCTGAAGAAATTCAGTTAATTGAGAATAGCAGTTGTCAAAGCAAACACTGCTGCTCATAATGGAAAGCCCCTCTCCAGCAGTAGCATGACAGATAGGATCAGAAAGCAGCAATACTAGATGAAGCCACTCCTTAGCAGTAATTTCATTACTATATAAAGAGAAGCAAAAGTAGGTGACAATTCATTGAGGTGCAGAAAAAAAGTATATAAAAAAGATTATGTCCATCTCTGTGGTGATTAATTTTACAGGATCCTACAGGATCAAGTGTGACAATCTGAAGGTAAGCAACAAAAGTTAAGTCCAAAAGTGTGTCTTCAGCTTTGATCAGTTTGACAACACAGGAACAGTGGTACTTGGCATTCCAAAGGCAAACCATAAAAAGATTATTGAAAAGTTGATCCACAACAGCAATTAGTTTGACAAGATCACAAAGGAGTAAGTAAAGATGACAGCCCTAAGGCAAGCAACAAAAATAAGTCCAGACATAAAAGGCTTGTATAAATATGCTGGGGGTGTTTTCATAATTCTCCATAACAATAGCATCCTCATAACTATCAGATATCAAGTACAGATGGCCATGTAGCAAAATGTGAAGTTCCTCATCAGCAGTGGTCTAGAAGACACAGCAGCAACAGTAGGTAAAGTCATTGCTTGTCACTAACCAAATTAATACATAAACATGATACAAAGTTGATGCTAATTCAGTGACAAGTGATAAAAAAGTTTGTGAAACAAGGTAAGTCTCTTATCGGCAGTAATTATTTGACAACACCACATAGGAACAAGTGTAGGTATTTGTTCTAAGGCAAGCAACAAAAATAAGCTCAAAACTCTGTCCATGTTAGCATTCAGTCTGATAGTATCAAACAGGGGCAAGTGTAAGTAGTAATGCTAAGGTGAGCCACAGTCCAAAAATACAAGGCATCAATAAATGCACTGAGAGTAGTCACTTAATTCTTCATACTCCAGGAGATATCAATGAAACTAAGCTGTCATTTCTTACACTACCAGGTATTTCCAACATGCCCTGTATATCTTATCTTAACTATATACACATTCAAGTTTTTAGCAAGCCTAATTGGGTGAAGCTAGCTTTAAGTAATGTACTTTTAACACCTGTTTGTGCAAATGTAAGCATCTAAGATTGCCTTCTGGTATTTTTTCAATACCAGAATATTTCCAGAGGGTTGTTGATAAATAATAGGTTGAGACAATGTAATTAACATTATATATTAATTCTTGCTTGAGGGTTGCATGATACATGTCTCATTAAGCTGATTGACAGACAAAGGCATTAATGCCTGAAGCTGAAGAAGAACAAATACTAGAAATGTGTGATTTGTCAAAATAACATGGGACATATACTGACACTGGAAGGTCTGAAGCCAGATTTGGAAAAATAACAGTATTGTCAAAATGCAGAAACCACAGAATGAATCAGCTGTTATTCAGTTTCTTGGAATGGTTACAGTATCCATGAATGTTCAACTTGATAAATATTATAGCACCATTAAAGAAGCTACTAGAGCATGAGGTAAAATGTTTTTGTCTGAGATGTTGAAAAGATTTGTTACAGAGGCACTTACCCTGATATATTATGATGCTACAAAATTAGTTGCCTAGGAATGGGTACAGATCATTGCAAAAAGACAGATCAAAAACATGTAGGTCTAGAACTTTAAAAGAAACACAGACAAGGCATGCACACATAGAGAAAGAAATGTTTCCCATTGTTTATTAATGACAAATATTTTATGACTGCATTTATAGCAAAACACTAACTATGGAATGACATCATAAACCCCTGCAAAGTATACTTATGAATTCATTGAACAGAGATCCAGATACTCAACAAAGAATGCTGTTGAAGAAGTTATAATAGTATTATCTGAAAGTTCAGCATAAGCCTTGAAAGAAGATGCATCTGGTTGGTACACTGTAAACAATAATGCACAGAAAAAAGATGATGTTCCTTGGGATATTTAACAGCTACTTATGTTTGCTGATAAGCTGTACTGTTTTAGTTACTGTAAAAGAAAAGACAAAGAAATGTAGTTGTTAAAAGAAGCTATCATGACTGGTGACCAAACCAAGTGCATGCATTCCTAAAGACATGCAGTTGTATTATTCATAGAGATGAGCTTTCATGTGTCAAAGGACCACTCTTCAAAAGAGATAAAATTATTATTCCAAGTTCAATGAGAATATCAGTGTTTAAAATGATATGTGACAGGAAAGATCAATAGGTATTCTCTATCAGGCAAAATACTAGAACAAGTGGAGAAATTAATACAGAAATATGAGAGTTGCACACGTTTCAGTACCCAAAAGGCAAGACAATAGATATACCAGGTCTCATGTAGAACAAAGTGTAAGTAGGTTTGTTTCAGTACGAAGAAAAACATTTTCTGCTATGGACAGACTATTAAAGACCTTAAGGTTGTACACTGAGACAAAACCCACACTAGTTTTACCAATGTCCTTAAAAGTTTTATTTTTCCTTCAGGGCACAAAATACTGATACAGGTACTCAGCTTTTCAATTGAGAATTTAAACATTTTGTAAACAACTAGGATTTCAAACATGCTACTTCATGTTTGATACGTTCACACACCAAAGGACATGTAGAGAAAACAATGCAAACAATCAAAATGTAACGAAGAACTGCAACAGTACAGCTGTTGTTGTCTGTTTATTGTTAGTTTTAGTGTACAGCAATGTAGTACTTGAAGAAATAGGCTTGTCAGTGTCTTAGATATTAATGAGAAGGCGACTGAGGACTGAGTTTCTCTGGAAGCCACTGTGATTGTGAGTTTGAAAAAACAAGGATCCACTGCAGTATAAATCATGAATATGGTATTATATTAACAACTGAACAGGCAAGCAAAGCATTGACCCTTGTCTGGGAACTGAATTTAGAGCACCCCCCCACATTTCATGCAGTTGTCAAAAGTTGTCCTCAGTCACTTTCTCATTAATATCTAAGACTATTGCTCATACAACCCAGGTTTGATTAGCAGCTTGGGTACTTGATGTCCCAGGCAGAAATGATAGTTTTGTCTATCCTGGAGGGGAGGGAGTGTGCTGGGTGGTCCTTCACTGAAGCTCTGCAGATGCCAAAACTCAGAAGAAATAATGTGATGAATGTGGGTGGGAGAAAACCAAGTAGGTTTTGCCATTCTATGGACCTGGTATAGAGCACGTGCTTCAAGCCACTCCTAATTTGTACTCAGCTTGATGTACCTATAGGTCAGCATATTGTATCATACTAGAAAGAAATAAAATCTTTTTCTAACAAAATGGATGTGTTAATGACCCAGATGTTGATGTCTCCCAACTTGACATACCTGCTTGTTAAAATATGTCTAGAGTTATGGGTTGCAGATGCAATTACTTAAGCAAAGCCAGCACCTTCATAATAGGACAAATCTCTTTTGTTACGGCCATAAATTCATCATTATCTCAGGTGCTGAAGCCATCTAGAGCTAACAAGCCTAAGGTAAACAACACTGAGCTGATATGGCAATATGTGTACCCCTGTAGGCACATCCTGGAATTACTGAGGTGAAAGCAAATAAGGAGGAACTCACAGCTTGCACTTGTACCAATGATATATTGAAAAATGTCACTGGCGCCAATGTGACACTGGTCATCTTCAATGGAGTTAAACTGGAACCAGCCTCCTGATCTGGCCCTATTTTAGCTTCTGCACTACAAAAAACCTGTGGAGCACAGCCACCAGCAAATAAGGATCAACATTTTCTTCCAACCATGTTTCCATAATGAAAGCACACTCAACATCTTGCAACAAATCTGAATAAAACCAGACATATTGCAGAGTGAACCTAAAATAAAGTGCCCACAAAGAAATCAGTGAAGTCCAGGTCCCCAGTATCTAGCTGATAGAAGCTGTCAGCACTATCAGTACATTACACAGAACCAGAGTTTGAAAAATATGATATTTTGCCCCAAGATTAGTGCTATTTTTAGTGGTGCTTTTTTTTTTAATTTTTCCTTTTTTAATTCATTAATGCAATCTAAATACTGCAAATTAATCAATATACTATCTTTGTTTTGCTCCCCAAATGAATTCACCTATTGGATCCTCTACCTGAATGCAATTAGCCAGCTTCTTATGGGAGAATGGGGGACAGACATTCCAAGGCTAGTTGAGAGCCCCAAGGCCTTTTGTTCATGCTTGGAAATCCCAGTCAGACCCCCATCCTCAAGCAAGACTTGGGTGGTAGTGAGTGTGCCAGCTTGCTTGTTCTGTAGGGTGAAATACTCTTTCCTGCTTGAAGCACTTCCCTCCCCTCTCAGCAGCTCTTCTGAGCACTGCTATTTCTGTCTCCCAAAGGGAAGCGTTCCTCCACATACTGAGTTCCCCTATACTTATGAGTATGAATGTACTCGGTATGGGAAGAGTAGGCTTGGATACCAGTGGGTGTAACATCTAGTGCTTCTGCTATGTAACACTTATTTGATGAGCCAGAACCACCTCCTTCCCTCCAGGATGGGGAGCACTGCACATGCCATTTTCAAATCTGGATTATAATCATTTGATAATAATTCTATATTTATTTAACAGCAGGGCATTTATTTTTATAGATTCAGTTTTATAGGTGTTTTTAAGCCTAGCCATGCATCCCAAATCTCTGACAAGTTTATTTATTTTATTTTATTTATGTTTGTTCAACAGGGTAGCACACTGACTATAAATTACTATTTACTGGCTCAGTTAATTTAAGTTCAGTTATTAATGTAATTACTCCTATATGTGATGCTAAGTCAAAAGTGTTTACACAATTCACTATCACAGCACCAGCTGTTTAAAAAATTGTGCAAAGTTAATCCATGACAAAGGCATATATGGCTACAGTCCACACACTGACTCATACAACCCAGGTTTGATTAGCAGCTTGGGTACTTGATGCCCCAGGCAGAGATGACAGTTATGTCTATACTTGAGGGGAGGGAGTGTGTTGGATGGTCCTTCACTGAAGCTCTCCAGATGCCAAAGCTCAGAAGAAATAATGGGATGGGGTGGGTGGGAAAAAAAATAGTAGGTTTTGCCATTCTATGGACCTGGTACAGAGCACATGCTTCAAGCCACACCTAATTTCCACTCACCTTGATGTACCTATAAGTCAGCATATTGGGGAAGGATTTAGGACTAGAGAAGAAAAAAAAGACGACTTCTCAGGATAATGGTACCATTCCGACTAGCTCAGTCCCTGCCTCTAGAGATGAGAGAAGAACAATACCCTTCGCCCAGAGGAGGAAATGGGAGAAATGGGGAGCAGAAAGGAGACTTGAAGTGCAGAGGGGGTGTTGGACCATAAAACAAATTCAAAGGTGCACTTAAAAACTCTTAAAAGGTTTCTAAACTGTTATTTATTCAATTATTACATATTTAATAAAGCCAAATTGAGCAGTATGAACCAACTATGCTTTTTAGTGAAGGAAATGATATTTCTTTGCACTAGGTAATAAAATACTCTCTGTGATCTTATGAATATCCATTTATTACTGATAGCAACATTCTCTCTCTCTATAGTCCTACAAAGATAGAATGTAACACTTCTTGGCCTGTAATGGCTTGCTCTGGAATAGTATCCTTCTTTGCAAACTGGAATAGTTCTGTTAACTAGAAAAATGTTTAGAGATAAAAGATTCATCTAAACAAGTCATAAATGATGCTTAAAAGATTAAAAATGCAAGACAGTTATGTCAAAGATTGTAGGATGAATTCCATCTGAACCATGTGGTCTTTGATTGCTTGTATCTTTTAAAGAGATTATATTACTATAGTATTAGTAATTTTGAATTTGTTTTTTTTTCTGTTATTTAATAAATCATGGTTTCTCTTATATTAAGCTAAAACTATAGAAAAGTAATCACTGAAGGCTTCTGCCACATAGCTGTAATCAGAGTAATACCTGTACTTATAGTATTGTAGCATACAGTATATACTTTTCATGGTATTAGTTGCGTACAGTATATATATATATATATATATATATATATATATATATATATATATACATACACTATTTGTACTATCATAACACCATAGCATAAAGTATATATTATTCCATGTATCATAGCACCATAGCATGCATTATATACTATTGCTAGTATACCAGCACTGTAGCATACGGTATGATATTTCTAGTATTATAGTACCATAGCATGCAGTATATAATATTCCTAATATCATATTACTTTGGCATACTGTATATACTACTCAGAGCATCATTGCATACAGTATATACTATTCTTTTTATTATAGCGCCATAGCATATAGTATATACCATTGTTCATCATATTGATCACTGCTGCTAAGTAGCCTTAGCTTTATGGGTTATTTCCTGCCAAGGATATAACAGCCAGCCAGCTTCAGTGCTTCAGGGCACCTTTCATACACCCGTATCATTGGTTAACTTGAATTGAACTGACTAAAAAGAAAGGCTTGGGTAACAAGCCTTTTAGAGCTTCCAAGCTGTTGAAGACAGCACTCTTCGGTGATCTTTTTAGGATAAATGGTCAACTTGGGTGCTCCTTTGCTGGGCAGATAAGCTCTCTTTGCAAAAAAAAAAAAAAAAAAAAAAAAACTTCCTCATTAAAAATGATTTGTTTTATTGTGCTTTCCTGCTTGGGAAAGTTATTTTTAAACAAGGAGTTTGTTTTTAATGGACTGTCATGAGGCTTAACTGTACTTTTAAACAGGAGCACACTGTTTTCCTGTCCATTTAAAAATTATTTAAAGTGGTTGAAAAACATTTTTTTCTGTGAATAAAGTATGTTTATTTTACTTTGTGGGGCTGGCAAAGTGTTTTAAAGTGCTTTTTACTGTGTTTTTATGTGAGAAAATGACTTTTAAAGATTTTAAAATTTACCGGCTTATCCTGCTTGGTTTCTATGTGAAAGTGGCACCATTTTTGCCTTGACCATGGAACAGTCTACCAGTTCCACTGACAGTCTTTCTTCCAGCCACAAAAAGAACAAGTTAAGCAAACAGCCTTTGCCATACAGCAGGGTAACAATTTGCCTTAGCCACAGGTGGGTGACTCTGCCATGGCCAAAACTGTTTCCTCAGATAACTCTTTACCGCAGATCCCTCCGGTGCAGCACTTGCAGCCACTATGCACTGTGGGTTAGCCATGTTCTCTGTGGCTGTTGGTGCCCTCCCAGTGGGCAATTGAAAGCTTCTCTTGTCAGTCCTAAGAGAGGGAATAGTCAATACTTCTCTGTTTATTAAGAATGTTGTGCTCATTGTTGGGGAAGCTACTGCTGCCATCAAAACACTGTTGGTCCTATTTTTTTCTGTTAAGAAGAAACAGAAAACTAAACCTGTATCTACTCCTCCTCAAATCTCTTTAGACAGGAGTAGTTTACTAGGTCTGACTCAGTGTTTAATTCAGACTATTGATCCTTCTTGTAAGATGGGTTCTGGTAAAAGAAAGAGGAATGCCTTTTTTCTGAAGAGATTCAAGATTCGGAATCTGGTCAGGAAGATGAAAGGACAGATGCAGGGTTTTCTCCTCAATGTTCTAATTCTGACTCAGAAATGTGTTACCTGTAACACATTGCATTTGAGTTACCTGGCACTTGCTCCTTGCTTACCTGTAACACATTCCATTTAAGTTACCTGGCACTTGCTCACTAAGTCAGCACTAAAAAATTAAAAGCACTAGACCCTCACAAACTCCCCTTGAGTACCTTGTTCCCCATTGGCCCTTTTTTCAATTATAAAGGAATTCCCAATACTATTCTAGCATGTCCAAATGTCAGTTGTCAATCTCCTCTCCTGTCCAGCTGGTGAATCTGGGAATCTTGAGGGAATGTTACAACTGCCTCATGTACACAGACAACCCTCTCCTCCTCCCAACAAATTCCAACACATGTGAGAGATGCAACCATATAGCCAAACTGGAAGCTAAGCTCTCTCAACTCAGTACTGGCGTAACCAGTCAGGAGGAGAAGGAAACCACACTCACTACAATTCCAGTCTCACATAGACCTACCACGACAGCAAACCAAACACATAAACACACAAAAACATACTCGGAGGCTCTAAATAAAAATTTGCCTAAGCAGCAGAGACATCCAAAGCAGACACCCAAGCAACCGCTACCCCAAAACAAAACACGTGCAACACATAGCTCACAAAGCCAGTGTGCCGAACAGTCACAGCCCTTAAGGCTAAACAACACACCTGATACACTTGTAATAGGTGACTCTATCGTCAGGCACACTGACATCCCGCTCACCAGGCTGAACAAGGAGAAGGTCATGGTGAGCTGCCTGTCGGGCGCTAGGATCCGCCACATAACACACGCACTCAGGCCACTTCAAGGCAAGTACAAATATGACTCAGTCATTGTCCATGCTGGTGTGAATGACCTGAGATGTACCTCTCTGGACTACATGAAAAGAGACATAGAGGAGCTCTCTGAGCATGTAGCCCAGGCCGGTATAACTCTGACCTTGAGTAGCATCTTACCCTCACCAAGAATGATGCCACAGTATGGAAGACAAGATGATCAATTTTAACAATTGGCTTAAGTATTGGTGTCATTGAAAGGGGATCCAATGCCTGTCAGCCTGGGATGACATGCTCGACAAGCCACGATGCTTCGCTAGGGATGGCTTGCACCTGTCACCCCTGGGCTTTTGGATATTGGCAAAGGCTCTTGCTACCCCCATAGTGCCTTTTTTAGGCAAGGCTCAAAAGACAAACCCACCTCCATAGGTATCACAAGGGATAAAAAACTAAGAGTAATGCTACTCAATGCCAGAAGTCTAAACCTCAAGATGCACACACTCGAAACTCTCCTTAGCATGGTGAACATTGATATCTGTGCAGTAACAGAAACCTGGTTCAAGGCTCCCGAGAGCACCCCAGCACTACCAGGTTATACCTCATACCATGCTTTTCGGCCCCAAAACTTGGAACGAACCACAAAAGGAGGGGGAGTATCAATATTCGTCAAAGATACCCACACCTCCAGGTTGGTGGCACAGCACGAAGCATCAGAGACTATCCATGTGCAACTAACAGTGGGTAAAGCTGCCTTCCAGTTTATAGCCTGCTACAGACCACCCTACCAAACCCAGGAACCCCACTCGGCCTTCCTGAGAACACTGGAAAATATGAAGGTCTCTCCAAACACCATTATATTGGGCGACTTCAACTACCCAAACATAGACTGGGAGCATTACTCTAGCTCCAACACCCTAGCCCAAAGGTTCCTAGAATTTATAAACTCCAATGCTATGGAACAACTTGTTACCACTCCCACAAGAGGGGAAAACATACTGGACCTGATCATCACCAACATGGGGACTCTATGCTCCAGACCAGAAGTGTATCTCTCACTGGTAAGATCAGACCATAAACTAATCTCACTGGATATTCATCCCGACCCCACCTCCTGCCCAGAAAACCACAGTGAAAAACTTCTCTAAAGCAAATTTCACACTCCTCAAAACTGAGGTGGAATCATTCAAAGCCCCCGGGCCTGTGGAAAATACGGCCCAGACCACAGAATCCTTTATAAACGCATTCTATGAACACCTTCAGGAATGCATGGATCATGCAATCCCAAATAAAACCAAGACTCAATCCTCCAAAGGCAGACGTCCTGTCTGGTGGACCCCAGCTATAAACAAACTATACAACAGAAGGAGGAAGCTACTACATGATAGAGCAAAATCCCAAAAAGGGAAGGCATCTCTGATCAGTATTAGCAAAAAACTACGGGCACTCATAAAATCGTCTAAGGCCAGCTTCGAGAGAAAAATTGCACAGGACACTAAGGATAATCACAAGGCTTTCTTTAGTTATGTTAGGAACTGGGTGGGAATTCCCAGATATGCTCAGAATTAGTCCAAAATGACAAAAAATACACCAAACCCACAGACATTGCCAACATCCTAGCTGACAGGTTCAGCGCAAACTTCTCCACCCCCCTCCCCACCAAAAGGACAAATATCTATCCCAGCAGAGTGCTGCCCCCCTGACATCTCAGGTAAGAGCCGCCCTCTCCAAAGCAAAAAAACACAGCATCAATGGGACCAGACGGTGTCCCGGGCTGCATCCTACATGAACTCCAAGAAGAGCTAAACCCAAACATAAAACTACTGTTCAATCTCAGCCTTACTACAGGATATGTACCCAAAGAGTGGCGTACAGCAACAGTGGTCCCTCTCCACAAAGGTGGTGCCTCAACGGATCCTGGAAACTATCGCCCCATAAGCCTGACTAGCTTGGTCTGCAAAGCTATGGAAAGGATCATCATGGACCTCATAAATAAAGATATTGGGGACCTACAGACACTGGATCCTACCCAGTTCGGCTTTGTTAAGGGCAGATCCTGCCTCTTAAACCTGGTCGATTTCTTTGAAACAGTCACCAAGGCCATTGACGAGGGGAAGGTGGTCCACACAGCCTACCTGGACCTCGAAAAAGCCTTCGATACAATACCCCACTTGGGCATTATAGATAAGCTCTCCAGCTTAAATATAAACCCCTATGTCACTAGATGGGTTGCAAATTGGCTCAAGGACAGAACCCACATGGTTAGAATTGCTGGAGCCATGTCAGACTCCAAACCAGTTACAAATGGCATCCCACAAGGCTCAGTCCTGGGACCTCTCTTGTTCGGTATATATTTCTCGGAGGTACAGGCAAACACGGAAGGACTGTGGCTGACCAAGTTCGCAGATGACTGCAAACTGGGTGCCATAATCGACTCTCCAGCCGATACAAGCATCCTCCAAAAGGGCCTCATACAAACAGACAACTGGTGCCAGAGCCATGGCCTCAAGCTAAATGCCAAAAAGTGTATAGTCATCCCTTTGGCAAAAACAAAGTGCCCACAAATTACCACATAGGTGGTAATCCATTAAGTACAGAAGAAGTAATTAGGGACCTGGGGACCCAAGTTGATAGCAATCTCTCATTTGACAACCACGTGGCCAAAGTGGTTAGAAAAACATTTTATATAGCCCAACTAATCATGAAGGGATTCACATCTAGATCAGGGGAGGTCATCGTGCCTCTTTACTCATCCCTCATCAGGCCCATAATTGAGTACAATGCCACTTTTGGGATGTACCTTACCAGACACCTGCAGCAACTGGAAAGACCCCAAAAGTACCTCACCAAGAGGATCAAAGGGCTCAAACAGATGCCATATGCTGCCCGGTTAAAGAAACTGCAGCTCTACTCAGTGGCATACCGCCTGCTCAGATGCGATCTGTGCCTGACGTATAAAGCCATGTCCAACCCGGAATTAATGAACATGCTGCACCTCAGAAAATCCAAATCCCATCGAGCTACGCGCTCGAGAGACTTGAACCTCAGCACTGAAATAAATAGGACATGCTGGAGGGACAGATTCATAACCCAGAGGCTCCATTCACTCTGGAATAAAATCCCAGTCCAGGTTAGGCAGAGTCCCTCATTGACTCTCTTCAAGAGGAATCTTGATGAGTGGATGGGAGATCGTAGGTTTACCCTGGGTATCACTTCTGTGTCACTGTTAGACAGATGCACAGTATACTAACTTCGAAAAAGGGCATAGCAAAATTAATTTAAAATGGGTGGCTAAAGCCAAACACACTCTGGCTAGGCTTATAAATGCCCTAGGGCAGATAGCCTAGTATGAACCTATGAACCTATGAAAAGAGTTCAGTTTGTGATTCTATCTGTAAGAGTTTTCTCTTTCTCTGAGACTATCCAGAATGTGCCAATATTTTTAGTGACAGACTGCTGAGATTTCTTAGTCTATAGATATTTGTCTATAGATACCATGAGAAAAAAATCTAGCCACCACCTGTTTACTGCCAACCCTGTTATACATGGGTCCTATCCTAACAAACTCAAAGAAAGAAACTCACCTCCTGCTACAATAAAATAGATAAATTTGCTACCAATTGTCCTCATGGACCCACCATTGTCATAGCTTAAAGCAATTAAAGTGACTTGAACTGCACAACTACCTAACATATTCACAACTAACTATAGCACACAAACTCAATCGTCATCCAGAAAAATGACCTGACTACAAAACGTATTACTGCCCTACTGTCCAGCAAGGGACCTCTGTTCTAGTAATAAATTCTTACTACTCATAAGTCATATAATTTTACAGGAGACTCACTGTAGTCCCGGTATGGTGATAAACTCTGGAATCGTATCCCCACACAAATAAAACTCTCCTACAAACTCAATAGTTTTAAACTACTGCTTAAACAACATCTTAACCAATCCTGGTCCTGCACATGCTCACCACCAGGTTAAGACTCTGTGCTCATTGTACGATACTCTCCAAATACTTTCCTTAAACTGAATTGTCTTAACCACTCACTGAAATGAAAAAAAAACAATTTTTTATAAATAATTGCTGTCTGTACAATCCACTAAACTGCATGTGGGCTTTCAGTTTAGTAACTTCTACTTCTGTAAAAGCTTAGAATCTATAAATGTAACTACTGTACGTGTAGAAATGTAAATAGAAATGTGACTACTCTCTGTTAAACTGGAACTAAGTATAATGCGATGTAAACAAATGGAAGTTTTCTCCCCAGGCCTTCACTGAAAATGGGTTTTGTCCCCGGGCCTTCACTGAAAATGGGTATCACTCATTCAGACTTTCCTGGTAAACAAAGACAAATAAATAAATAAATAGTCCCTCAGGAAATACTATGAGGTGTTACAGAAGGAATTTACAGAACCTGCTGCACGCATTCCTCCAGTTCTGTCAGCTTTTGAGGACATGTGTACCACTGCAGTTTTCCTGATAGTCATCTTGCTGCCCCTAAAAAAGCAGAATGTATAAAGTCCCTCAGTCTTTTAAGTTTTTGTGCACTCATCCCAAACCCAAACAAAGAGGTATAGCCATGGCTGGCTTTTGGCACCAGCGAACCCAATGGTCACAGGGGGCCCCTAGTCCTGGGGATCAACCAACCACAGCAAGTTTTTATTTTGATATTTTAGAACATTTCTAAAACTAACAAAAGCTAGTGCGACATCCAGATAATATCCCACTGAACTGCAACCAAATAATGTGACATCTTCTACTATCCTGAGTCAGTAACTAAGGAGCTTTGGTCCTCACTATGGACTCCAATGTGAGACTGTCACTTAAACAGGAGTAATATTTCACAGTTTTCCCTCAGATCACAACAAGAACATGCTCTATAGCCTGGGACTGGACTGTATACTTCTGTCCACCCCTAATGCAACTTCTTATTACACACTTCAGAGCAATGTTTCCCAGTTTAAGATCTCAGATACACTCACACGTAAATGAATTAAATATCAGACATCTAAAAACTTCTGGGAAAGCCTGACACAAATTTACAGCTGTGTCCCTTCCCCAAAATAATATGGTAATGCTGCCACCAATCAGAGTGCCTTCATGCCCTTTTAAAGGGGTGTCCAAATATGAAAATTAAATGTTAAAACAAATAGTAGGAAATGACCTAAGCAGTCAGGCTTTCGGAGTGGCCATGGGAATTATCAAAGCAAGTATAAGCACTCCCAAATCACTAAAGAAAAACACTGAGTGACCAGCCACAATGTAAGTTAATAAAAATATTTAATATTGAGCAAAATCATTAAAAATATAAAACAATAGTTTCCAATAAACAAACAGAGCTCAATTACCAGGAAAATGAAATCAATCCTGAAGGATAGAAATCCAGCATTTAGAAAAACTCTAACTGATCTAACTGATTAGTTATAATTTTCCTATCTGACTAAAGAACACTGTCTTTGATCTAAACTAAATTACTACAACAGAGCAAAGGCAGTCTTACAGTTCTTGGTGAGTCTTTTTGGGGTATCCACTGCGCAGTACATCTGTCAACAACTCTCATCTGGCTGTTAACTGACAACTGTAACTGACTACTGACTGTTAATTGTCTTCAACAGGTTCTTTTATAGACTTGTCTAACTGTCACAACTATTCCAGTTCTAATTTTCATTTCATATTTTGAAAATCAATCAACAGCTGTTTTCAGAAAGTTTCTGCATTTCAACTTCTGACAGTAATGCGTGGCAATTGTCAGCATTCCGATGACATCATCTGCAGATCAGCTGAATCTGAGACAGTTTGCCTTTAGAATCTTTCTTCACAAGCATGCACAGTTAGAAATGTAAAAGGAAACTGTTCAAGTCTTTAAAACATTCTGTACAAACAGATCATAAATTAACATGTAAGAACCTATTTACAATATCATACCTAGTCATGCTGGCTTATAATACACAGGTTAATCTGAAATTAAATACAAAAACTCAGCCAGACATGCTAGCACAAGTAACAGTGTCTAATTTCTTCACAGTTAGTATAACAGTCTTATGTACTTAATAAACCAGATGGGTAATATTAACATTTATATCTCCTTTAAAGATCAAAGATGGCAATGCTTATAATAAGTATGATTTTTTTACCAGATGGGTAATATTAACATTTATATCTCCTTTAAAGTTCAAAGATGGCAATGCTTATAATAAGTATGGTTGGTCAAGTAACAGACCTCACATTTGCATTAAATTGTTTTACCATTGACATAGTGCCCTTAAATTAGTTAATCCTCCTGGTGGGCATTCTCAACACTAAAACTATAATTGTAACTAACTTTAGTCACCTGCAATAACCGTGGCTGCAGGGGCCTCCTTTAGTCATCCTTGACTGTGTTTGAGCCCCATAAAAGCTGCTGCTGGTTGGGGAAAAAATGATTTGCTGATTATACTCTTTATCAGAAACTGAGTTGTGATATGACCCTGCCAGGATAAAGCTGATAATCAGTGAATGAACATGTGCAAAGTAAGTGCTAGAGATCAGCAGCTCTGAGTGACTAGTCTCAGTGCTTACCTTGGCTTTTAAGAAAAAGCTGATGCTTCTGATCTTCAGGGATGGTTTTCTGTTTTAGGGAGTTGTATAAATATGGGCAGAGAACCAGATACTATAACTCTCAACTTCTTAGAATTCTGGGCAAAGCTAAAAATAACATCGAAATAAAGGCTCAAAATCAGGAAGATTTTTTAAATATTACTCTAGTTCACTTAAAGAGTTAATATAATAGCACATTTTGCTTTAACATGCTTTTTTTTTGGAAAATATAAAGTATGAAACTAATGTTTGGATTTATTGACTGCCTGCAATACTGAATGATTTACCAGCAAGTCAAACTTCTTTCAAGGGACAGAGCAAAATTATGAGAGGAAAATCAAGGATATTCTGTGAAATCAGAAGCAGTGATAGCTATGAATTATTTCTCAGTGAGGTAAATAAAAGTAAGTTACCCCTGCTGTTGTTTGATGACTGCTAAGCAACAGTCACTGATCTGGTTTGGCAGTACCAATGTTACACAAAGTATTGCCTTTTGCTGAAATCAGTGCAAAATGTGTGTGTGTGTGTGTGTGTGTGTGTGTGTGTGTGTGTGTGTGCGTGTGCGTGTGCGTGTGCGTGTGCGTGTGTGTGTGTGTGTGTGTGTGTGTGTGTGTGTGGGGTTGGGAGGATGGCCTAATGGTTAAGGTGTTTGCCTTACAGACACAAGGTACAGGGTTTGAATCTCACAGGGGATAATTGTCTAGGCTTAAAATGGCTCGCAAGGGCAGTTAGCCTAGTACGAATCTATGAGTCTATGAGCTTGCACGCGCGCACGCTCATGTGTGTGTGTGTATTGCGTGTTACAGTGTAAGAGTAACAAGCTGGCTATGGTTCATCAGCATTAAAATTACTCTTGTGTGATTGTGATTGCAGTGTATTTAAGAATAACACCATGTCCATATTTTCTTTCTCTTACCATCACAAACATAGACCTTACACAAGATAGGTTGCTATTTTTGGTGGTTTGGCAGACAGAGGATCTGTGTAGAATCAGATGTCATTTTGCAGTGCTTTGCTCTGCTTAAGCTCTTGGCTACGCTTTTTCTTTGTGGAGTCTGCATACCCTCCCTGTCTTTGTGTACATCTATCCATGAAAACTGGTTAACTCCACCACCACCAAAACATGCAGCAGGTTAAATGGAATTCCTCTAATTTCTGTGATGGTGAATGTGCATTGTGTGTCTGTAAAAAATATCTCAGATTTTTATTTGTGCACATACACATAATAATGCCAGGCACATATCTAATTTTTCTGGGTAACGGTAAAAAAATGCAGGTAACAAATAATTACATTTCAAAAGTAAGGCATAACATACATCACAGAACATTCAGGGCTTCTAGGAGTCATTTGCACTACAGATTGTATATATTGCTTTTGACATGGATTCATTGGTGGCATCTGCCATCTATGACACCCATACTAAAACCAGCCCTGCTCAGAGGTGTGTACCAAAGGTTGCGCCAGGAGCTGGGGATGGTGTGCCCAATACTTCTTTAATTTTTCATCAGAATCAAACCTTAGAGGTGTGTACAGGAGGTCATTATAGTTTGTGTTGATGCTGGGGACAGTGTCATCAGTTTCTTTTACTTTTCACAAAGACCTTGGATGTGTACAAACAAGGTTACTATTGCTTACATAGGGGCAGTGCTCTGTTTAGGAACAACAAAGTGGAATACATTACTGCAATCATTATTTTTTTCACTTTTCTCACAACCACACATCAGGCACAATACAGGTAGCTGCCTTTGAGTGTTAGGAGTGAGGAGACATGCTATGTATATGTATGACAGCAGTCACTTGAAATGCACAACTGTGGGTATCCAACCCTCTTCTTTCATTACAAGCTAACACCAGAGGAATGCACAAGCAGTGACTGACTTTTTTGGGGGGTTAGGGAGGCAGGCAGTATTCCCAGATAGGATTTGTGTATCCTCACAATTGTCTTGTTTATTGTGAGCTACTATTTCATCAGCTATGCACATTAAGCATAGGGTACAACTTATGTCTTTGTTGAAATCTTGATGTTTTTAGTTCAGGCTAGCCATTGGATTAAAAGGTTGGTAAAATGCTCCAAAATGCATTCCAGATATCTATAACCCTATAGATTATGGGGGCCCAAGCTAAACTGAGTTATTCCTCAAATGGATATTACTGTGCTGTCTTTGTTAGGAATGGTGTATTGAAAGGATGCAAGGAAAACTAAAGTTGAAATGCAAAATTGAATTGCTTCTCTTAATCATAATTTTTGTTCATGCCATCACTGAATGAACATATTGTGTAAAAAGAAACAAAAAAAAACTTTAAATCAATTCACCACAGAAAAGAAAAGCCGGTGATTACCTTTTCAAAATTTAATAAAAAGCAGATGTCCAATAAAATCAGTCTCTGTTCCAAAGCATGTACTTTGTAACTGGTGATACATATGATAAAATATCCTCAAAGTTTACAAAGCAAACACAACATCACACAATGAAATTTGTTGTAGAAACTCCAGGCAACACACCAAAATGACTTCTCTAGTGCCTCGGCTATTCAGCCTTTACAGAGTATACCTATTACCTCTACTCTCACCTTTAAGTGCTATCATTTAAAAGTAATCATCCAATCAAATGTACCAGCCTCATTATTCTATTATAGGAAACATTTCCAATGACATTCCCTATTCAACTCTTTTGGGATTAAAGTATTTAATTTTAAAATTAAATAGACTCCATCTTCCATAATTTTTTTTTATATCTAAATCATGAATTTGTTGCACTTGCCCTAAAAATGTTGCTTCTAAGCCTTGTATATTCCTATTATGACATTCTTTAAAATGCAATGCCACAGGGTTTTCTTCCCTGCCTTTTCTTATATCTCTTACATATTATTTTAATCTCTCCCTAAAACTTCTCTTACTTTCTCCTATGTACACTTTACCGCAGGTACATCTCAACCCATACCCTATTCCTGTACTTTCAAAGGAAAATGTGCAGTGGCGGCTGGTGACTTCAAATCAAAGGGGGGCTGCAGGAGACAGCTGAATGGGTGGGGTCAATGGGAAGGGGTGCGGCCAACTAGAAAGGGGAGGAGCTATGCTCAAAACCACAAAAACTAAATATACTGCCCTGGGTGCCAAACCGCCATTATGAGAGTCCAATCAAGACAAAATGAAGTGTAGAAGAATAAAAATATTTCAATGCATTGGCTGCATGACAGCTTAATATCTAGATGGAAACAAAAAAGGTTGTGTGGCATGAAAAAATAAATTACTTTTTTTTAAATACATTAATGGAATGCCAGTCAAAATCAAGTATAAGAAAAACAAGTAGCACTCAACTCAAACCACTTCTTGCACTGCAGTTCTAATTATAATTTATATTAAGCTTTATTAAAGTACCAAGCAACATGCTGAAAGTAGAAATCTCTGATGCCCCCACTTGTAAAAATGTTCCTTAAACAAAAAAAGACCTGCTGCCTGACATCTACTTGTTTCATGGAGAAAACATGATCAAAGTAAAAAATGAAAAGCAAACAAGAAATAAGCTCAAGATACATTGCTTAAAGGATTACTTTACAGGTTATGGACCACACTAAAAGGATTACTGTACAGGTTATGTACCACACAATTGGCATTCTGTTTACGGGTAAAGCCTGCAGAGATGACTGGAAGTCTCCAAGTGTAATGAGACTCTTCAAATAATGTAATCCTGTCCTTTATTACAAATACTGGCATATGCATTTCAATACCCAAGGCTTATACATTATCTAGTTAAGTATTCTCTACATGGCAACAGAAAGGCTTTCAATGTTGGCAATTCTTTAACAGTATGCTTATTAAAGCTTACTTGCATCTTGCAATCTCAGCCAAGCTTACCTAATGGTCATTAAAGTATTGCTACATAAACACAGAGCAACAGGCACTTTGAGTAATAAGCATAAATCAACAGTACAAAAAATATGACAGAAACCAGACCATTCTGTAAAAATCAAGGACAGATGAAAAGCCACTCTAGTACTTGTGTCTACCTTGGGTGGGGGGATACTCTGCACATTTACACTGCATAACTACTCCTTGCCTTGCTTCAACACATCCAGAGTCACTACATGGGGGAGTGGGGCGCAACAAGTATGTCACAGTTTGAAATGCCTCTGGCTGACTTGTGATGGCCCTGACACATTTGTCGTACCTCTCAACCTCAGAGCAAGAAATCTGGACAAAGCCATACAAAGAAATGGGACAAAGGCCCAAAAATAAGGACAATTTTTAAAATATTGCTCTTATAAACTTAGAAAGATAATAGAGGTCTTGCATTAGTATGAATATTCTGAATGGTATGACATCTGAAACTCAAATGTCTGTCATTATTTTCTAACTTCAGTCTTTAATGATTTGTCACTACTTTGCCAAAAAAAAAAATACAATTTTATGAAAAATGGACCAAAAATGTGATGTAAAAATGTAAAATAGCAACACAATACAGCTGGGAACCTGTCAAAGAAGGGATACTTTAATATTAGTACTGCTAACTTGAGCGGCTGACAAAATAAAAGAATCTACATGCATTTCTGAAATAAAAGTAATCTAACTGATTATTACAGTTATTTCTTAATTATAAACCCTCCATGTTTTCTTCCAAAATTGCTATTTTGCGGAGGGATCATTAGGGGAAGAGCAACATTTTGAGCCAAAATCGGGGACAGTTGAGAGGTTTGGCTATGCCTAATTCTATAAAGCAATTTATTTGCATGTACCTCTCAACCTGTTAATGCAATAAATCTGGACAAGGCCAAATATATTGGGAGAACATATAAACATTACTAAAAATTGCTCTTGTATAAACTGAGACAGTTGATAGAACAGGTCTTACTTTAGCATGCATTTTTCTGAAGGTTATGAAGTCTGAAACTCAGTGTGTCATTATTTAGTGACTTAATTCCTAAATGATTTGCCAGAAAACCACAAATTTTATGAGGAACAAACCAAAAAATAAGAAGCAAAATATCTATTCATTCTTTGAAAATCTGGACAGTTGGGAGGTATGGTTCTGCTGGTGCTGCCTAAGTTTGCCACCCTTCCCCCTCACAAAACCATGGTCGAATGGAGCCTCCCCCTGCAGCCATTCCAATGATTCATTACTTGGCTATTTCACTCCATTTACCATAAACACTAATATGCATACTGATTTACTTCTATGATGATTTGAACTTCATTTGAAAGTTTTATTTTGCATTTTACAGCACAAACACTAAGACATCTGCTAAACAAACTTGGTATTAAAACTTCTCTGCCATTGAAACTCACATTCATTGAAACAACATTGAAACCCACATTCAAAGAAAATACATTTTACCCGTGGCAGATAAAGATTAATTCTGGGCTGTTTTCAAATCATAGGCCCTTTGCATATGAAACATACATGTGCTCTTTGATACACCTTCCTATTGCTTTGAACATTTTTCCAGTAAACAATGAAACAAAATGCATGCACCAATGACAAAACTGCCCAATTCAGAACATTTCCATCATAAAAGTCTACTCAAACTTCTACAGTCCACTATTATCAGTAAATATGCACAATTCTACAGTCCACCATTATCAGTAAATACGCACAATCTCTGAAGTAGTAAAAAGGTCATCTAAATAATTCCACGTTAAATAAATCTGTAATGATGAGGTTGCTGCTAGCAATCACCTTTATATTTCATGGTTTCATCAAAAAATAAAGTGTTTGATGCCCCTGAGGAATAAATTGCCTAAATTACATTAAAAATAAGCTAGTAATATTGCAATAGGAAATGGATAGCAAACTGATAACAGGCTCATAGTTAGTATCTTAACTTTTAGTACGGCAGCATTCACCCCTTATGGGAGTAGAACCAACAACCTTCTGCATCAAAAGCAAGTACACAAACTGTTGTGCTATTAGCAATGCGAGCTGACTTAGCATAATCAGCACTAAACTTCTCTTCCCCTGCAGCTCTCAGCTCCTTGTAAAATCTACTCAATACTCAACTACATCTCAACTTCGCAGCACAAGAAATCTGGAAAAAGCCAAATTTATTGGGGTGGGTCAAAAGGGCAAAAACTAGGGACACATTAAACATTGCTTGTATAATCTTGGAAAGCTGCTAGAATAAAATGCTGTGTTGCCACCATACATTTTACTGCCAAGGTCCCTGTGCAAAAGAGTCAGAACAACATACCACTATGCCAAATCACCTGCTTTGTGAAAGAAAAATGCTGTGTTACCACCATACATTTTACTGCCAAGGTCCCTGTGCAAAACAGTCAGAGCAACATACCACTACACCATATCAGCTGCTTTGTGAAAGAGAGGAAGACTGAAACTTATATGGCTATCATTTAATGAATTCAGTTCTCACCATAGCTGTCAACCTCTTAGCACAAAACACCTGGACAAACCCAGTAATGAGGGAATACAGCCCTCAAACATATTCAGTGAATTCAGTTCTTGCCATAGCTGTCAACCTTAGCACAAAAAGCCTGGACAAAGCCAATAACAGGGTAATACAGTCCCAAAAATAAGGACAAATTTCAAATAGTCATCTTATAAACTTAGAAAATTGCTATAATAAAAGGTTGTGTTACTATATATTTATTGTTAGAATAAAAAGTTGTTTTACTATGTATTTTCTGAAGAATATGAAGTCTGAAATTCAAATGCCTGTCAATTTTACTTCTGATGGAACAAAAACAATTTTCAGCAGAGGCCCAGGGAGAAATACTGTAGACACATGTCTTTGAAAAATGGCAGGACACCAGAGCAAATCCACACAAACACAGGGATAAGATGCAGACTCCACACAGAAGGCACCCCAGCCAAGAATCAAACCAGAAAACCTATAGCTGTGAGGAAACACTACTGCCACTGCACCATCAAATATGTAAGGAATTGAACATTCAGAAACCTGAAGTCTGAAATTCAAATGCCTGTCAATTTTATTTAACATTTGTTAATCAGGACAGTCTGACTTGGAACAAAAAAACAATTTTCAGCAGAGGCCCAGGAAGAAATAATGCAGACATGTCTTTGTAACATGGGAGGACACAAAAGCAAACCTACACAAACACAGGGAGAAGATACAGACCCCACAAAGACGGAACCCCAGCCAAAAATCAAACCTGAGAACCTGCAGCTGTGAGGCAACAATGTGACCACTGCACTATCAAATATCAAGCATTGCAACATTTACAAACCACAGATATTATGAGGAACAGATCAGATCAAATATGAGGCAAAAATCTGCAATTTTTTTATAAATGGTGGTGGGTAGGGAATTCAGGTCTTTAACACCTGCATACAAGGTACAGGGTTTAAGCTTGAGGTATTCCCTACCACACCACCATAAGTCTAACCACCAGTATATTGCACCTGGGGCATTTTCACACACACACACAGCAGTCCGGACGATTTTTAAAATTTTTTTTTTATTTTTATTTCTTTATTTTTTCTTTATTTTACAGCTGAGGGGGCTGCAGTCCGGCAGTCCAATAGCACGGGCCGCCCCTGCAAATGTGCCATTACAAAAAAACTTTTTTCATTTATTTTATCAAACCTCTGTGTAACATACTGGCAATAGCTGCACTTCCCACAAGGGAAACTGCCTTGTGTTTGTACTTCTGAACTTATATTATCCAAAGGTAACTGAAACCTCCCATGGACTACAAAATATTTAATACTTCTGCCTCTCAAATAAAAAAAATAGGAAAGTCATCTGCTTTTATTTTCAGATATTTACTCTTTTCCAAAATGCACCACTGATATTTAAACTTAAAATCACTTCAGAGTATGTAGAAAGTCATGACTTCTTGAAAAAGCTAGAGAGTAAGGCAAATGTAAGAAAAGAAAGAAAAGTGTAATGAAGCTCAAGATGGAGGGAAAACACAGGGGATATGTGTGTGTGTGTGTGTGTGTGTGTGTGTGTGTGTGTGTGTGTGTGTGTGTGTGTGAGAGAGAGAGAGAGAGAGAGAGAGAGAGGGAATGAAATAGTGGGCAGTGCCTAGGGCACTCTTTCACCCAAGTCATTTCCTGTACACAGAGTTTTTAAAATGTATCATTGTCGCAACTAAATGGCAACAGCTGTGAATATCCCTCTGTGACATGGGTCAACGTAGAGTGGTACACAGGTCTGTGTTAATTTAAGAGCATTGTAGCTACATTTCAGTCTGTGCAAGCTACTCATAGCAGCATGAACTAAATGGTTTCTTAGGAGGCGTGGCAGTGACAAGGTGACACAATCCTGGGACCCCCAACTTGACATTTGCTGTGCACCCCAAAATGCTTTTCACCAGCCCTGGCTATAACTTTAGTTAATCCCATTGCTGCTCAGCATTTGACTTATTCCAGTCCTGCTCTTTCAGACAAGGATGGGAAGATTATTGATAAATATGGGAAAAAGTGTATGCTTCTGCAACATTGATTTGCAGAATTTTTAATTGTCAGGCTCTTATGTTAAAGTTTATGATGACTAATTGTGAAAGCATGAGGAATATGTTTCCTGCAGTTTCTTCTTGTGAGCATAAATCTGCTTTAAATAATTTTGTTTCTTCTATTTTACAGGTCACAACTCATTGTTTACATTGTGCATATAACTATTTTGATATTTCTTTCAAGGCTTGACCAGTGGTACTATTTTGAGGAGCCTGGCTCCATTCCCAGAACATCCCACATGATGTGAAAATGAGATTTTAAATTCTTTGGATAGAGATTTAGTTTTTCAAAATTTCTAATGGATTCTCAAACATCTCATGCAATTTCAGCAAAAAGCAAAATAAACAGTCTCATAAAAATGCAGGGTAAACTGATTATTAAGAAGAAATGGTGGTGGTGGTGGTGGTGAGGGGGGTCCATAAATAATTCAGGAACCACCCAAAACTAAGGGCATTCCAAGAAGTCAGAATGACTACATAAGGAACCTCGTTCCCACCTCTCACTTCCCACCATGGCAGTTCCTTTTCCCTTCCAGAAAGTCTGAATCTACACGTCTGTCTTTGGCAACATAGTTTCTAACAAATGGGTTCTGAATATCATTCATCAAGGTTACAAATAGCAGAGTGGGGATAGCTCTGTCTTCCAGGGAATTATTCCTGTATCACCAGACCAGACTCCTGTATTTTCCCCTTTTCTTCAACACATGCTGTCTTGAGGAGTGATAGAACTAGCTCCATCTTTCCACGTTGGAAAAGATTTTTATTCAAGGATGTTTTTAGTGCCAAAGAAAGAAGACACTGAGAGATCAGGTCCGGATCTGTCTTTCCTAACCTATTTGCGATAGTGCCCAACTTCAAAATGTTGTCACTTTACAATCTATTACCTCGTCTTCCTCATTTAAGTTTCCTGGTAACACTAAATTTAAAAGATGCTTATCATCATATCTCTACTCATCCAGTGTTCAGGCATTTATTAAGGTTTTGTGTGCCTGGATCACCTTATCAGTTTTTTGCCTTACCCTTTGGACTATCCACTGCACCAAGAGTGTTCACAAAGTGTCTAGCTCAATTTAAAGCCTATTGCAGGCTACAGGGTATCTACATTTTTCCATATTCAGACAACTTGCTTATCTTTGCAGAGCCTTTTTCAAAGTGTCAGGAATCTCTCACTTGGTTGAAAAATCTCTTACACAAATTGGGATTCCAAAAAACATTCTAAAGTCTTTCTTGACTCTCATGCACGATTATATTCCTGTGGTATCAGCTAGACACTTCACTTTAAAGGGCTTTACTTAAACAGGAAAATATGGAGCTATATCTAGATATTTTACTAAGGTTTTTACACTCAGGCATCAGTCACAGCAAGGGAATACCTCAGGATTATGGGTTTTCATGGCATCTATGATTCTCATGATACCACTAGTGAGACTCCATGTGAGAAAGATGCAATGATATCTGAAGTCTTTTTGGTCCAGCACCAACAGCCTTTGTCTTTTCAAAACCTAGTGCCAGGGTTTTGTCAGAAGAGAAATCAATGGTGGAGACAGCAAATTTCCCTAAACCCGGGTCTCTCATTCTTATGAACTCATCAGCACAGTATATGTGGACAGAAAAGTCCACTTATGCTGTTTTGATGAGGTCATAAGAAGACTGAAACATGAATGTCCACAGCTAGTGAAGTTTGGCTTTAATGGTATGAATAAATCCATAAAAAAGTAAAAAGTCATGGACATTCAGAAGCCATAGCTGAAACACTGGATGTCCTTAAGGGGTCATGTGCATATATCCCATGGGCCACTATTACAGGAGGTTTACGGTATCACACAGTGAAAGCTCTAGCTTGGCTAGGTATTTCTGGTAGTTTTTACTATAGCAATAACCCACGCCTGGGTGTGGGTAATGCTGGATTTACTCACGGTTGGCGTGGTTTGGTCCCGAGGGCGAAGCCCGAGGTAACAAAGACAACCGTGGGTAATCCAGCATTACCACCAGAAGTGAGTTATTATATTAATGACATTATTTAAGAAAATAAATAATTACTTTTCTTAAATAATGGCATTGTATAATGCCTCTTTGCTGCCCTTCCGCAGCTGTCTGGTGTTCCGCGGCAGTTCTGATGTACTGCGCATGCCTATGCAGTACATCAGAGCTGTGGGCAAAAGCAACAGAGAACGCAAGATCTCCGTTGCTTTTTACTGTCTCGCTATGTTAAATGGGTTTAACATAGCGAGACAGGTTTAAAATAAGCAACGGAGATCTCCGTTGCTTATTTTAAAGCTGTCTCACTATGTTAAACTCATTTAACATAGCGAGACAGGTTAAAGCAACGGAGATCGCAAGATCTCCGTTGCTTTATAACACTAATGTCGCTATGTTAAAGGAGTTTAACATAGCGAGACAGCTTTAAAAAGCAACGGAGATCTGCGTTGCTTTTTAAACCTGTCGCTATGTTAAACTCTTTTAACATAGCGAGACAGTGTTTTATACTAACGGAAAAAGTCCGGGCGACCGGACCTTTTTCCGGTAGTATATTGAGGGATTTACAACGGGCACGGTGGTTGGGCTGGCCAATCAGCATGCACGTTTTAGAGGAGGCATTGTATAATAACTGTTTTGCCTGTGTGACATTTTTGCTCTTTGGTTTGTATATTGTGAAGTACTAGAATGTATTTGGGAAGTGTAGTGGCCCAATGGCACTGTGGTTGGTTTAGTAGCTAATTTTTGAGCTGGGGTACATTTTCTGTGAAGTATGCTTGTTTTTTTAATTTTGGCCTACTGTTGCACTTTCCTTGCCACATTCCAGAGATATTTTGCAGGTGAACTGATAGTCCTCCAAACTGCCCATATGTGTATGTGTGTGTGTGTGTGTGTGTGTGTGTGTGTGTGTGTGTGTGTGTGTGTGTGTGTGTGTGTGTGTGTGTGTGTGTGTGTGCGTGTTTGTGTGTATGTTTATACACTACTGTAGAATAACCAGGTTTTGTCCCTCTGACTTGCATCCACCAAGCATTAAGATCATGCCTCTCAACTGTTCAGATTATTGCCTCATATTTTTGCTGTTTCTCATAAAATGTGTGGGTTTCAGGTAAATAACTGAGAACTAAAGTTAGACTTTTAAGTTTCCTTCAGAAAATGTGTTATTCAAACAACTTTCTAAGTTTACAAGAGTAATATTTACAATCTGTCCCTATTTTTCAACCTTTGTACCCCTTTATTTTTGGTTTGGTCCATATTTCTTACATTAAGAGGCTGAGAGGTTTTTGATCAAGATATTCTTCAGCACCCTACAACCCTGAAATGGAATAAGTGAGTAACTGGAATATGAGTGCATGTATGCATGAGTAAATGAATCACTGAATGAGTGAATGAATGAATGAATAAATATATAAATGAAATGTAGTTCATCATCTATGCTTACCCCAGAACTAACTGAAATGAAGTTATAGCTGTACGCGCAGCAATATTAATGCAATGCAGACGGCTCATACCAATGTTGAAGCCAGATATCTTGTGTATCTGCATATCATTAGTTTCATCAAATAGGGGCATCTTCAGCTTTCTTTCAATGGACTGTCTCCCGCAGTACCTCCCAAATCAATCATTCCATTCTCCTTTTGACACCATAATAATCCCAGATTGACACTAAGTGCCCAGTATTTTTTTAATAAATCAGGTTTCTGTTTTTAGCCATGGTTAAGTCAGGGGAATATACCAGTAAGACAATGTGCTTGAGAAAAACATCTCTCTGGCATGTTTCATTTAGCTAATTACCATTTAATGAATTACTCCTTTGTACTTGTTAAGACTTCATTTTTAATGGAAACATTCTATGTGCTAAACATATTATTATCTGTAGCTTGTGTAGCTATTTTATACAGACGGCTTCTTTGTTTTCCAGATCAGTTTGATTACTTCATAGCTTCAAATGATAATTCTCTTTCAATTTGGGATTAATGATACATTTTTGTAATAACAAGTAATTTGTATATTCTAATAGTCTTCATGGTTTCATGATCTGTCCATGATTTTTATTATTTAATTGCATTTAACTGCAAGTATCCTTCATTTATTCTAATATTTTTAATAGTTTTACAATTCCTCAAGTATCACAGTTTCGCATTATTTTCTTTAAATCATATTTCACTTTGAAATTAATTTATTAATACACCTGTATCTTGATTTGGCTCATTAGAATGAAGAATATAGTCTTAGCAACATACTTTATTACACGAGCTTCATAAGCTTTACCCTAAAAGAACATGTCAAACAGCTTTGAGACAACTTTATAGGGTTTCTTTTTTGCCCAACCCACTTTTTTTAGGCATGTGCTATGGAGTACAACTGAGCCAGGCAAGATGCATGGGTGCTTGCTGCATTCCTAGTCCATACTAAAACGTTTCTTGTAACATACTGGTGGACAACACATGCCTTGTGAGCTGACCTTCAGCCACTGCCAAGTGCCACCCCCTGAAGCAGGATTCTCACTGACCCTTCTTTCAAGGAAGGTGAATAGTCATCACTATTTTATTCCTCCCTCCCCTGGCTGGCCCTCTGATACTCATGCTACTAATTAATCATGGGTCATCAGCATCATGGATTCCCTAGATCTGTGCTAGCATGTCACCACATTTACAGAAGTTCTAAAAGGGGGAGTATCTATCCTGTTGATGTATGTTATACTGGGTTAATATTCTGCCGGAGGGGTGTAGATAAATAATATTTCCCCATAATTTCTTGTATTGTGTGGCTGTAAGGATGGAATGTAAGCAAATAAGTTATAACGCCAGTTATTGAGGTAAAATTCCAATAGCCTTGTTATATTTTAGTACTATATAATGGTGTTATTTACTGAAAGAAATTTCTTAGCTTTTGCATTGACTTGTTCATGCAAAAATAATGCTTTGCTTCACTCAGGGAACAAAACAACCAAACAGATGTATGCAAATTACAGCAAAAATCAAAATGCAATCATGTGAGACTGGCATCGCAAAAGAATGTGACTAAGTAAACCTCAGTAATTTAATGACTTGTGTTTCTGTATGAAGAGTCCTTGCTTGCACAACACTGAAATGTTAAATGGCACATTATCACCATGGCATTTGAGGCTTTCTGGAGACTTCTTGTTTTTCACAAATCACTTCATTATATATCCATTCACAGGTTTACATTCTGTCTTCTTTTTTCACCTATTATTCCTTATATGCTTCTGCAGACTGTTTTTACTGTCTTCCTGTACAAATTTCCCCATTAACTGAAGCAGAGTTGTCAAGTTCTGCATTTTTGGAGTTGAGTAATAGAAACAGAATACATGCATAGCAGCTACAGCTCTTTCTTAATTACATGTTTTCATAGCTTTCTTTAAGCTACCAGTGTCTAACGCTACTCGTGTAAACATTCTTTTTCTTTGATGTAACAAAAGCTTTTAAACTTTGTTAATGTAATTTGCCAGCAAAAAACAATGATTAAAAATGAGGATGAAATTACAATTCCAGACACACCATACAGAATTACATATATGAATATCAAATTATTGATACTGACAGAATCAAACACAAGACTAAAAGGTAAAGCTCTTTAGCGTCTTATAGCCTTAACACACTGTGGGTAATATGACACAAAAACAGACTTTTATTGCATGTCCTGTTGAGAAATGTTATTGTTTTTCTTATGATGCCTTCCCAAGTTCATTGGATTGGGTCTTTGTTCATATGAAGTTAAACACTTCCTCATCAATGACTGCAACATGAACATTAGAAAAGCATCTGCTCAATCACAATGGACTGAGAACACAAATCACCTAGCAATTACACACACACACACACACACACACACACACACACACACACACACACACACACACACACACACACACACACACACACACTGCTTACATCCTTCTAAGTTGGGAACTGCTGATTGAGGGCTCAGTGTCCGTTATTCTAAAAGTATATTAATTCTGGTTTAAGCACTTGGGCTTTCAGGCCAGTTATTTTACATTAAACGGTTCGTGGTCTGCACTCTTGTGGGAGGAGAGGCTGGACTCTGCCCTTCTGAGCTGAGAATTTCTGGTTGAAGGCTTATAGTGCATGCATATCTGAATTTCTTCTTACTGAAATTGGTACACCTTGTTTGCTGTAGCATAGACTAGATCCAGGCCTGCTGAATCTAGCTTTGTTTGTATAACTTGAGCACTAATCCAGGCATTATTTAAAGTATTCAGTTGTATTTATTACTGCTTGGTAGTAACTTGGTTAAAGTGTAGCTATCATTCTAAGTCTTTTGGATTAAGCACTTGGGCTTCAGACCAGTTGTTCTACATTAGGAAGGTTTGTGGCATGCACTGTGGTGGCAGGACAGGTAGCTTTCATCCTTCTAAGTTGGGAACTGCTGATTGAGAGCTCAGTGTCTGTTATTCTTAAAGTGTATTAGCTCTGGTTTAAGCACTTGGGCTTCAGGCCAGTTATTTTACATTAAGAAGGTTCGTGGTCTGCACTCTTGTGGGAGGAGAGGCTGGACTCTGCCCTTCTGAGCTGGGAATTTCTGGTTAAAGGTTTATAGTGCCAGAATATTTGAACTGTATCTTACTGAAATTGGTACACCTTGTTTGTTGTAGCATAGACTAGATCCAGGCCTGCTGAATCTATCTTTGTTTGTATGCTTGTTATTTCCCCTGGAACGCTAATTCCACCTAAAACGTGGCTTCTCAGCGCTTCTGTGGATCCCTAGTGATATCTGCATTGCTTACTGTACTTATTTCCTTGCTTCGCTTGAAAGAAACTTACTGTTTGTCGTTTTTGCATTTAAGTTACCTATAACACATTGCACTTGTTACCTGGCACTTGCTCACTAAAGCAATTATAAGTCAGCACTAAAAATTAAAAGCACTACACCCTCGCTCCTCACTGGCCCTTGTTTTCAATTATAAAGGAATTTCCAATATTATTCTAGCATGTCCAAAGTTCAGTTGTCAATCTCCTCTCCGGTCCAGCTGGTGAATATGGGAATCTTGAGGCAATGTTACAACTGCCTCATGTACACAGACAACCCTCTCCTCCTCCCAACAAATTCCAACACATGTGAGAGATGCAACCATATAGCCAAACTGGAGGCTAAGCTCTCTCAACTCAGTACTGGCATAACCAGTCAGGAGGAGAAGGAAACCACACTCACTACAATTCCAGTCTCACATAGACCTACCACGACAGTAAACCAAACACATAATCACAAAAAAACATACTCGGAGGCTCTAAATAAAGATCTGCCTAAGCAGCAGAGACCTCCAAAGCAGACACCCAAGCAACCGCTACCCCAAAACAAAACACGTGCAAGACATATCTCACAAAGCCAGTGTGCCAAACAGTCACAGCCCTTAAGGCTAAACAACACACCTGATACACTTGTAATAGGTGACTCTATCGTCAGGCACACTGACGTCCCGCTCACCAGGTCACGGTAAGCAGCCTGTCTGGCGCTAGGATCCGCCACATAACACAAGCACTCAGGTCACTCCAAGGCAAGTACAAATATGACTCAGTCATTGTCCATGCTGGTGTGAATGACCTGAGACATACCTCCCTGGACTACATGAAAAGAGACATAGAGGAGCTCTCTGAGCATGTAGCCCAGGCTGGTATGACCCTGACCTTGAGTAGCATCTTACCCTCACCAAGAATGATGCCACAATATGAAGACAAGATGATCAATTTCAACAATTGGCTTAAGTATTGGTGTCATTCAAAGGGGATCCAATGCCTGCCAGCTTGGGATGATATGCACGACAAGCCACGATGCTTTGCTAGGGACGGCTTGCACCTGTCACCCCTGGGCTTTCGGATATTGGCAAAGGCTCTTGCTACCCCCATAGTGCCTTTTTTAGGCAAGGCTCAAAAGACAAACCCACCTCCATAGGTATCACAAGGGATAAGAAACTAAGAGTAATGCTACTCAACGCCAGAAGTCTAAACCTCAAGATGCACGCACTCGAAACTCTCCTTAGCATGGAGAACATCGATATCTGTGCAGTAACAGAAACCTGATTCAGGGCTCCCGAGAGCACTCCAGCATTACCAGGTTATACCTCATACCATGCTTTTTGGCCCCAAAACTTGGACCGAACCACAAAAGGAGGGGGAGTATCGATATTCATCAAAGATACTCACACCTCCAGGTTGGTGGCAAAGCACGAAGCATCAGAGACTGTCCATGTGCAACTAACAGTGGGTAAAACTGCCTTCCAGTTTATAGCCTGCTACAGACCACCCTCCCAAACCCAGGAACCCCACTCGGCCTTCCTGAGAACACTGGAAAATATGAAGGTCTCTCCGAACACCATTATATTGGGCGACTTCAACTACCCAAACATAGATTGGGAGCATTACTCTAGCTCCAACACCCTTGCCCAAAGGTTCCTAGAATTCATAAACTCAAATGCTATGGAGCAACTTGTTACCACTCCCACAAGAGGGGAAAACATACTGGACCTGATCATCACCAACATGGGGACTCTATGCTCCAGACCAGAAGTGTATCCCTCACTGGTAAGATCAGACCATAAACTGATCTCACTGGATATTCACATCCCGACCCCACCCCCTGCCCAGAAAACCACAGTGAAAAACTTCTCTAAAGCAAATTTCACACTTCTCAAAACCGAGGTAGAATCCTTCAAAGCCCCCGGGCCTGTGGAAAATACGGCCCAGACCGCAGAATCCTTTATAAATGCATTCTATGAACACCTTCAGGAATGCATGGATCATGCAATCCCAAATAAAACCAAGACCCAATCCTCCAAAGGCAGACGACCTGTCTGGTGGACCCCAGCCATAAACAAACTATACAATAGAAGGAGGAAGCTACTACATGATAGAGCAAAATCCCAAAAGGGAAGTCATCTCTGATCAGTATTAGCAAAAACTAAGGGCACTCATAAAATCGTCAAAGGCCAGCTTCGAGAGAAAAATTGCACAGGACACTAAGGATAATCACAAGGCTTTCTTTAGTTATGTTAGGAACCTGGGTGGGAATTCCCAGATATGCTCAGAATTAGTTCAAAATGACAAAAAATACACTGATCCCACAGACATTGCCAACATCCTAGCTGACAGGTTCAGCGCAAACTTCTCCCCTCCCCACCAAAGGGCAAATATCTATCCCAGCAGAGTGCTGCCCCTGACATCTCAGATGCTCAGGTGGGAGCCGCCCTCTCCAAAGCAAAAAACACAGCATCAATGGGACCAGACAGTGTCCCAGGCTGTGTCCTACATGAACTCCAAGAAGAGCTAAACCCAAACATAAAACTACTGTTCAATCTCAGCCTTACTACAGGATATGTACCCAAAGAGTGGCATACAGCAACAGTGGTCCCTCTCCACAAAGGTGGTGCCTCAACGGACCCTGGAAACTATCGCCCCATAAGCCTGACTAGCTTGGTCTGCAAAGCTATGGAAAGGATCATCATGGACCTCATAAATAAAAATATTGGGGACCTACAGACACTGGATCCTACCCAGTTCGGCTTTGTTAAGGGCAGATCCTGCCTCTTAAACCTGGTTGACTTCTTTGAAACAGTCACCAAGGCCATTGACGAAGGAAGGTGGTCCACACAGCCTATCTGGACCTCGCAAAAGCCTTGATACAATACCCCACTCGGGCATTATAGATAAGCTCACCAGCTTAAATATAAACCCCTATGTCACTAGATGGGTTGCAAACTGGCTCAAGGACAGAACCCACATGGTTAGAATTGCTGGAGCCATGTCAGACTCCAAACCAGTTACAAGTGGCATCCCACAAGGCTCAGTCCTGGGACCTCTCTTGTTTGGTATATATTTGTCGGAGGTACAGGCCAACACGGAAGGACTGTGGCTGACCAAGTTCGCAGATGACTGCAAACTGGGTGCCATAATCGACTCTCCAGCTGACACAAGCATCCTCCAAAAGGGCCTCATAGAAACAGACAACTGGTGCCAGAGCCATGGCCTCAAGCTAAACGCCAAAAGTGTATAGTCATCCCTTTGGCAAAAACAAAGTGCCCACAAATTACCACATAGGTGGTAATCCATTAAGTACAGAAGAAGTAATTAGGGACCTGGGGACCCAAGTTGATAGCAATCTCTCATTTGACAACCACGTGGCCAAAGTGGTTAGAAAAACATTTTATATAGCCCACCTAATCATGAAGGGATTCACATCTAGATTAGGGGAGATCATCGTGCCTCTTTACTCATCCCTCATCAGGCCCATAATCGAGTACAATGCCCCTTTTGGGGTGTACCTTACCAAACACCTGCAGCAACTGGAAAGACCCCAAAAGTACCTCACCAAGAGGATCAAAGGGCTCAAACAGATGCCATATGCTGCCCGGTTAAAGAAACTCCAGCTCTACTCAGTGGCATACCGCCTGCTCAGAGGTGACCTGTGCCTGACGTATAAGGCCATGTCCAACCCGGAATTAAGGGACATGCTGCACCTCAAAAAATCCAAATCCCATCGAGCTACACGCTCGAGAGACTTGAACCTCAGCACTGAAATAAATAGGACATGCTGGAGGGACAGATTCATAACCCAGAGGCTCCCTTCACTATGGAATAAAATCCCAGTCCAGGTTAGGCAGAGTCCCTCATTGACTCTCTTCAAGAGGAGTCTTGATGAGTGGATGGGAGATCATAGGTTTACCACGGGTATCACTTCTGTGTCACTGTTAGACAGAGGCACATTATACTAACCTCGAAAAAGGGCATAGCAAAATTAATTTAAAATGGGTGGCGAAAGCCAAACATACTCTGGCTAGGCTTATAAATGCCCTAGGGCAGATAGCCTAGTATGAACCTATGAACCTATGAACATATTTGCAATGGGGCAACCCCACCCCATATGCTATGTGCAGGCTACACTCCTTGATCACCTTGTCTTATATACATTATAGATATATATATATATATATATATATATATATATATATATATATATATATATATATATATACGCCATGGTCACGCAGCACTGGGGAAAAGAGAAACTCCCCAGTGCAGTGCAGGGTGGACTTGGATGAACAGCAATCCTGCAGTGCCTATATTTCAACAAAATGAGCTGTTAACAAATATAACTTCAACCAGTTATAACTGGACAGTTAGAATCCTCTACACATCCATTAATCACTTATAGGGAAGATAAGTTAAACACATTAAGTAAAAACTGAGTGGCTGTGCTCCTGCACAGCAGTTAGTAATATCACTAAATGGCTAGATCAAATCCTTAAATGACTGTATAAAGTTATATTTATGTCAACTTTTTTGTTATCTAAGTCTTTGACCATCAACTCCCCACCCTATTTTGACCAAAGTTTTATGCTTTACTTATTTGTTCTACCCTACCCCTGAGATGCAGTGACAGTAGTACCGATCTACATCTATGGATGATGTGTCAGTGTACTCCACCATTGCTTCTGGGAGGAATGAAGCCTGTAGATTCTATTGTGAGTCACAGCTTACCTTAGTAAAACTTCTTATCCTCCCCCTTGATAAGTGAGATCGTAAAAATACCACCTAGTTTCACCTTACAGATGACCCCTGTGGAACTGGATCTACTAATTAAACCCAGATCTCCTGCAGTACACTCATTGCTACATCACTCTGCACCCTGTAGTAGATATTATGTTAATAGCAGTTTTAACTACGTATGTAGTAAGTCTTAGTTTGCAAAATGTGATTTTGTTATTAGTTATCCACTAACTGTATTTTTGTCATGCATTGCTGATCATGAAGTCTGGTAATGCTCTGATATAGTATGGTTTGCAAAGTGTAAAAATCCTCCAGTAGGACAAACAATAATTGTTAATTACTGAACAATACTAAACATATAATCTTATAAATCTTATCCAGCAAAACTGCTTTGCAAACAGTGTAGATATCAGTGCTCCCGGCCATAAAACCAGTGAATGACCAACATGAAGTTGGAGACCAGAAAAACATTTTAAGTATATTAAGAGATAAGGTCTGTTAAATTGATAGTGCTAGCCAAGGTAGGATATGATGTCTGATCTATAAAACATTTTAAACTTTCACAGTAATACATCATCGTTTGATAGAGATCTGTGGCTTTTCTAACAGGAGCAAAGGTTATTTTCTTCTTCAGATATCTATATTTTTAAAACATGAGAAGTGTATGGGCACACCCATGCACAGTCGTGCATAGACTTGTACTCATGTGCATGTACACACACACACGCACACACACATACACACACACACACACACACACACACACACACACACACACACACACACACACACACACACACACACACACACACACACCATACCACTGAACCTCTTAGAGCATGAAATCTGGACAAAGACAAAAAAATGGGGGAACAAAAGCCGCAAAACAGGGAAATTTTTGAATATTGCTCATACAAACTTAGAAAGTGGATAGAATAAGGGGTTTTGCATTAGCATGAATTTTCTGAAGGGTATGAAGTCTGAAACTCAAATGTCTGTCATTACTTTCTGACTTAAATCTTCAAATAATTTGCCAATGATTTTACTAGAAAATCACAATTTTATGAAAAATGGTCCAAAAATAAGAGACACAATTCTGGACATTCTGCAAAAATCTGGACAGTTGAGAGGCATGAGCACACACACACACACACACACACACACACACACACACACACACACACACACACACACACACACACACACACACAGACATCTACTGCTGCATAACCAGTGGCAAACTAATGACTTCAACACAGAAAAGCTGGGCAATACAGAATTTTACATAGCCATCTCTCTGCAAAGGAAACAATTTTAAAATTAAAAGTTTCAAGTTACTGTTTCTATGCTAATACTTTATTTATGACAGATAAAGAAAGAGACAGAAAGATGCATCAAAAAGATGCATACAGGGACACAGGGGAAAGCCTTGACTATGGTGCAGGTGTCCCAGGTTTGATTAGTGGCCCAGATGTCTGAGGCTCTGGTAGGACAGGATGGTCATACCTCTCCTGGGAAGAGAGGAAGTAGTTTTGCATCCATGGGGCACACAACACAGTTAGATATGCCTGGTAGAGAACAGGGAAGCAATTGTGAAGTCCTCTCTGAGGATGGCTTGCTAACATCAGCCCATTGTGGCAGTAAGGACTAGACCACTGCATGCTGCATTTATGGGGTGTTACATAAGTGTGAGGAAGAAAATTAGGTAAAAATACTACCGGCAGCAGTCTGACGTGGACCTGGATGCCTTGATCACCCCACTGACTCTGATAATAATAAATCTTGGGAGGCCAAAATGAGTAGATAGACCAGGTGAATGAGGAGAGGTTAGGGAACACTAATGTCAGCTGGTGGAGAAAAAAAAGAGGAAGGATGAGATTTCTCCATATAATCAGCCAATTTTTTGCCTACCATGGAGTGGATCCCAACATCAAAACAAAAAAAAAAAAGAAAAGAAAAAAAACATGAAGCAGTTTTATTTCTTTTCATTAAATTCCTATTAATAGAGAATGCACTTACTTCCAAAGATTGCTTCTTCTGCTGAAAATCTAAGGAGAAAGAAAAAAAGATTTATAGACTGCAACCCAAAAGCTTTAGGGGCATCAAAACAAAGGCTTGAACTTGGTCAGTTTGGGACATTGAACCAATATACAAATGATATACAAGTGAGGTGATTTTACTTCTGAACAATTGCATTAATATATTTTATCTAAATCGCAAGCATATAGACAATTGCCAATAGTATATTAAATCCAGTTTTTATACAAAAAACAGCACAGTGCATATATTAGTTTTTATTTTAATTTTAGACTAATATGCCTGAAAAGATGGTAGGCATGTATACTGAGTTATATTTATTTTTCCATCAGATTGTTTATTAATATTTACCCAGCGGTGTAATAGTCATTGATGAAGTGACACCCTGATCCCTTGTGCAAAAATGAGAAATGGATGGATTGTTTATTAATGTTTTAGTACTTTTCTAGTAGACTATAGACATAATCACTGGAGACAGATTTTACCAATATATTTCTACATATTTTACAATACTTGACATGGTAAGAAAAAACATAGTACTGAGCCAATAGTCTTGTTAAAATATTGTGAAATTCCTCCATCCATGGTACAGAGGGCTTTGTCTGTATTTGTGTGTGTGTGTCTGTGTGTATTTGTAATTTCACTTCCTTCCACAGTGGTAATATTTCTCTTTGCAGTTAGAAGTAAAATAAAGCAGAATAACAACACATTCATTACCAAACCACTTTCATGGAAACACATTTTGATGTTTAAGCTGTACCATTTACTTGAAGTGAAAAGAGAGTAATTAATTAAATATGCCCACTGAGCTTTATTATTTTTATTTATTTGATAATTGGGTAAGTGACCTTTTCAAACACAACACAGACAAAGTAAAACAACTAAATAATCCAAAATATATATAAATGCTGACAAGAGCTACCCATGTAATCAGATCTAGGATTCTTACCAGCAACTGCCTGCTGGCCAGGTGACCACATAACTCAAGTTGTCTCAGGGCAAAACAATCGTGTGGAGCCACTGTGTCGTTTCACCACCCATATCCTAAAGGGTGGAGGATCAGGAGTGATGCAGACAAGAACTGGATAGATTAAGATGGACGAGAGCATGACGGTACAAACTGGCTCTTGGAACACTGAATGACACTACTTGAGAAGGAGCTATAGGCTAATTGTTGCTTGTCTTACCTCTACACACAACACTGATTCTGGAACAAGTCTGCTTGACCGAGTATGCACTTTCTTCTTCTCTGGACTTGCCCCTTGGAAGATGTCCCAGATGGTTTTGGACACACTCACAAGCCCTTTTAATGGGTGGTATACAATTACAGCTTGAGCTAGTAAACAAAATGGTCACTTCACTGTGACCGTGTGTTTCAGAAAACAAATCTCTATTAGATTTACATAGACATGTACTGAGTAGTTATGTAGAGTTTTTGGCCTTCTTGGATACTGTACAAAAGGTGCTTGAACAGATACTACTTACTTGAGTCTGTAATTCTACATGGAAATTTCAACAGTTTCCTGAGAATTAATGGAGATATCAGGAAGAGCATGATCAGGAGGCATGGTTTGCCATACTGAGCTCAAGTGGTGAATTATTATTAGACTTCTGTACTGCTTGTGGGTTGTCCATAATGACCACCATGTTTGAATACAAGATTGTGTAAAACTGTACTTAATAACAGATTGACTTAGCCCAATTATTGATGTCTGAATTAGTTGTGTCATCAAGCTTGTGGGTATATGTTCTAGACAGTTGATTCAATCATTGCTAAACTGACAATAGATACCCATTTGGTGATGAGTTGGATCAGAAAGGTGGGGTGGCACATTGATCGACACAAGAAACCCAAATAGATTTAAAAGTTCCTAAGAAATACAAGTCAGTCAATCTGCACACCATTATAAGCCTGGCCAGAACCTTTATTCAGAAGTACCTGGTAATCTCAAGGAGTGCAACACAGGCTAGATTTGGGAGAATCTGAGTTTGTCCATTCAGTTTTCAGGGTTTACCTTGAAGATGGCAAGGTTGCTAATATGCTTGTCATGTAGTAGAAGTTTTTTTCCAGAGGTGAGGTATACATTGGGGTATGAATCTATCATACAAACATGTTTTATTTATCTACTGAAGGTTTATTTCCTTTTACTGGGCATTTAATGCATAATGTATAATTTGTTATGAGAAGGAAAAAGTGGTCAAATATGGTTGGCTGTTTCATGGTGGAATCTTTAACAGACTTAGCATAGGGTGAAAAAAGGCTGCCAGTCTGTTCCAATACTTAAGACACTTGAGGCCACTGTTTTTTTTTAGTTATGAATCGTTGAGATCTCTCAAGTTGAGTGATCTGTTTAGACAAATACGTGCCAAAAGGAACATTATATTCAGTAATGGGTCTGATAGGATAAGAGTAAAGGGGAATTAAGATTTCTCTGATCTAGTGGATATGCCTTTGGAAATTAGGTAAGACAAATGGAAGGCTTTCTGAACTGCTCAGGAGACATGATAATCAAATGATAAGGAATTATTAACAAGATATCTAGAGCCCCTACAACAGTGTCTAATTGGAGAGGTGTATCACCTATATGGTAAGTGCAAAGTTTTTGTTTACCAAAATGAATTATGCTACATTTTTTTACATTTAATTTGAGACCATTGTCCTTGCACCAATTGTTAAAGTAGTCTAACCTATGTTTGAGGAATTGTGAGTCAGTGGAAGATCAAATAACAACACTCAATTTACATTCATCTACAAACTTAGCTGACTGTAGGCCAGGAGTGTTGGGCTGGTTATCTTAGGAGAAGGCTCAACACAGAACCCTGTAGTAAACTACTTGTGACTTTTTTCTTCCAGAAGTGGCACCTGTGACTCTAACCACATAGGATCTGTCAGGCAACCAGTTAATATCTACCACACAATAGAAAGTTTTATATTCAGATTTACAAGTTTGTCAATAATGCCTACATGGAGAATATGCCTTGGGCAGTCCAGATAGGCTATATGTACGGAACAGCTGCTACCTACTGCTTTGGTTACTTTTTAAAAGAAATTAATGAGGTTAAGGGCTTTCCTTTGGCAAAACTAAATTAATGAGGGCCAGTAGGGTAAGATATTTACAAAGTCCAGATTAATGACGTCTGAGATAGTATGCGCCTTAGCTTTACATATGAAGCTAGTGAGACTAATAGGGCTATGGTTACTAGGGTCCATGGTTGGGACACCCTTATGTAATGACATTATAATGGCTGTTTTCCTGGCTTCAGGAATATAACCTGTGGAGAGGCTTAGATTGAAGAGGTTATGTAGGGGCATGCTTAGCACTAATAATCAGGCAAATGGTTGAGGTGCTCTTAGGTTCTGAGAGGGCTGAGAAGTAATTAAAGGGGCGGGGCTGGGATTGTGGAATCTGCAGAATAACTATAACTTTGGACAGAGTAAAATTTGCACTAAATTTGTCAGCTAGAACATTAGCTATTGCCTTTGGGTAAGAGTGTGTAGTATTATTGTGGACTAGCTTTGAACATTATTAGGTGTAATTTCTTAACTTCCTGACATAGTTAAAGGAAGACTTGTAGTTATGTGTGGTTTTAGTGGCTATTTTAGTTCGTACTCAGCTTTGAGCTTTCTAATTGTTGATTCGAGTTCTTTACTAGTGTGTTTCAGTGGGCTCTTTAGGTGGTAGATTGAGACTTCTTTTAAGCATCAAGGTGATTTGTTTATCTTGTTGTATGATCTGTTTATATGTGTATGCTGTCATGTGGATTTGTTTTTACATTTCTCATTATATTTGGTATGGATAGGGACTGCCTTATCAAGGCAATAGTTTAAGTGAGAGTGGAAGTCAGAGGCATAGTCACCATCTTTAGCAATGGGATCTATCAGAGGAAGATTACAGCAGAATTTATTTAGGTCATCAAATAATTGAAGATGGTTTGGTTTTGAGAACTCCCTAAACACAGGGGCATTTACAAGCATAGTGTAATGAGATCAACATGAAATATATAATAGATGCTTCAGTGTGGGACAAGTTCAACTCAAATCCTCTGACATAACTTTCTCCTTTACTGGGGAGGCATTAGGACTATGGTGACTGAATAAACCTTCTGTAAGACCTGTATTAGTTGAGGAGGATATTTGGAACTGTGCCCAAAAAGTGGTCAGTTCTTATCATGGTAGAAACCCTAGCACCACCTGGGGACATTGACAATGGTGGAACCTGTCTATTTAAAGAAAGTGGTCTTCAGTACAGTAAGAAAGAATCTCCAGATTTGGCCAATAGTTACTGACAGTCCAGAAAGGTGACAACTGCAGCAGTCAACAAAGTGAAGTCCTAGGAGTGGAGAATTTTGCAAGACCACAGAGAATGAATTTTGTATAGCCTTAATGAGGGGTACTGCCAAACAATCCACTGACTAAAGAGATGGGCCAGGGGAGTGCTGAAGTCCTTCTCAATCAAGAACTGATGAATGCTAACCTTTAAAGAGGGCATTGCCATTGGTGTGTGTGTGTGTGTGTGTGTGTGTGTGTGTGTGTGTGTGTGTGTGTGTGTATAAAGAATATTGTGAGTAATTCCTGAACCTGATGTACTTGCCCTGTATTGAGGAAGCAGTAACAGAAGCAAATGGGGAACTAGGTCCATTTCTGCAGATGACATTACTGCAGCAATTAAACAGCTTTATTTTATCAAGGCAGTTGGGGGTGGTGGTTATGATATACAGCAAGAGATAGTTAGACCTTTGATTCAAGAGGAGTAGTGCCAGTTCCTTCCTGCCCATGTGGATCAGCTCTTTGTCCTTGCACATATACTGAACTAGTCACGGATCACCAGTATGGTCCACATATGTACTGTGGAGCTGAAGAATGCATATGTCTTAGGAGGTAGTACAGCATTACAGCATCCCAAAGTCACATTTGCAGAGTAAGGCTATTGTCCTTAGACTTAGTATTAAGTCCAATGTATGATGATGTGTATAGAACTGTACAAAGAGTGAGCCTTGCACATTTACTCCAGGTTGTGATTTTTGTAGACTGGATTTGAAGGCACAGGTGAGGATTGCAGAATATTCAGGTTGGAGATGTGAGGATTACATCTTTGTGTATGGTAGATAGGATTGTCCTCTTGGCTACAAATGATTGTGCTTCATGGCATAACTTGGAGTAGTTTACTGCAAAGCATGAAGCAGATAAGATGAAAATCAGCACCTCCAAATCAGTGGAATATTCTCTACAGATTCGAGGAGAACAACTAAAATAAGTGGAGGACTTTTAAGTATTATTCATTCCATCCTGTACATGAATAATGGCAGAGGATCAGTACTGACAAGCACGTCAGTGTTTTGGCAACAATACTGCAGATAATGTTTCAGACTATTGTGGTGAAGCAAGAATTAAGAAGACGAAACTCTTATATTACATGTCTCCATTCTCATCGATGGTCAGGATTTGAAGGGTCTGAATGGAGAGATGAAAAGTCAGCAAGCAAGGGAGTGTAGTAGTGGTAAAATTGAATTCACCCTCAAGCCTTGGTGAGTACCTTCATGAGGTGGACCCTGTTTTTCACTAAATCTCACCAAGGCGACACTGATCTATAGACTGCATTTATATAGCATATGTTATGGAGAGAAGTAGATTAAAAATTAAAAAAGATAGCTGGGTGCACAAAGACCCAGGATAAAAAAAGTGCCCAATCCTTGTAGGCACACTGATGCCAGGACTGGAAAAGATGACAGTGTAGAATCCTCAAAATACAGAAACATTCCTACAATGGGACCAGGCCAGGCCCAGGGGGAGGATGGCCTCCCCTGTTGTAGAAGGAAGTAGTAGTCCAGAAAAATCACAAAAAATGACAGGCCAAAGAAGAGCCATAAAGACGATAAAGTGGACTATTCAGGATAAGAAAGAAATTATGTATTGTTACTATTATGCAAAAAGCCCAGAATTTCCAGACACAAGATATACAAACGATTAAGAGAGAAATTAGAGGAAATAAAAATACTTCCACAAGAAAAACTGTCAGAAGCTTCAAATAAAAATTTGTATTCATTAATACAACAGATTTGTGAAAAACAGTATATAGATCAAGAAATATCGACCTGTCTGGAAAAAGAAGTATCTAAGAAGTGTGAAAATATAAACAACAAAACCTAGGGATTTTTGAAGGATATAGAAAGGAAATATGGACATGGGAAAGAAAGAAAAATTTGATATGGTGCAATATTTATGCAAAGGAGAAAACAAAATGAATCAGTATAAAGAAAAGCCCCAAAGATATTCAAAGAGAAATTACAGACAAAGGCATCCAGATATGGAAAATTTCACAATAAAGAAAATAATATCACAAAGAGGGAATGTGGAAAAGAAGATAAGTAAAGTAGAAGTTAAAAAATAGAGTTTAAGTTATGGAATGCCTGCAAAGTGAAGGATTTGATGTAGAAGGTCTAACACAGGTTACATCACAGCAAGATGGAGGGCGTCTACAAAGTAAGGAGAAACAGGAAGATCAGGAGGCATCTGAAGAAGAAATATGGACATGGGAAAGAAAAAGAGATTTAATATGGTGTAATATTTATGCAAAGGAGAAAATAAAGTAACCAATAGAAAAGAGCAGCACCAAAGATATTTGAAGAGAAATACAGGCAAAGAAATCTGGACATGGAAAACTTTACAATACAAAAAGTAAGAGGACAAAGAGGAAAAGTAGAAAAGGAGATCAGTAATGGAGAAGTTAAAGAAATAGAAACTGAGGTTATGGAGTACCTGTGAAGTGGAGGCTTCAGTGTAGAAAATGTAATTCAGAAAGCACCACAACAGGATAGAGCAATGGATATCCAAATTAAGAGGAAACCAGTGAAACAGGAAGCAATTGGTCAGGTGCCATATAATGACATTTTGGAGCCTTCCACAGGAAACCAGTATAAACATTCACTTGAAGCTGGATAGCAAGGGAAAAAACAGGAAACTGTGGAAACTTTGATGCAGTCAATGTTGAGGATTGAAAGGTCAGTAAGTTCCCATATCACAGAGCAATGGATGGCACAGGATGAAATTGAAGAGAATGTGCCACAGGAAGATGCTATAGAACTTTCTATAGAATGCCCGCAGGAAATGGAAAATAAAAAATGTGCTCTCAGTTTAGAAGAAAATGAGCTAAGAAAAGAGTTGCTTGATTTAATAGAGATGGATATGTTAAGACATGTTAAGATCAATGAAAGAAATAGACTGCAGAAGGTCAATAAAACCCAAAAAGTCAGAAGTTTGATAAAACAAATGAACACAGTGATTAGGACTGTCCACAGAGATCCATGCGATATAACAGAAGTAAACAGGATATATTACTGTGCATCTAAATCAATAACTGATAAAGTACTACTGCAAGAACACAAGATAGTGAGGGAAAGGAAGGGGAAAATCGAATACCATCATGGAAGTATTGAACAGAGAAAACTATAAAGCAATTAAGACAAGAAGTGCCACTGTTAGAAGAATATAGAAGAGAGAAGAGATTAGCAAAAATACTAAGAAACACAGATGTAATAAAAGCAATGCACAGTATTAGAAAAGACCACGATCTATCATGTACTATCTCAAATGTTAGGAGTCGCCACAGTGCAACTCCGGTCCGCTAATGATTGGCAGTAGATTTTTATGGTGCTGAGTTGCCAGCCCGATGCCCAACCTTCAAAGAAGGCACACCCATAACAAGCTATAAATCTCAGCACAGGCAGAAAAACTTAGAAGATACACAGATAAATATAATGGAAAAGTACAAAATAAACAATTTATTGATAACCCCAAAAAGTTTTATGAAGAGCTGGGAAACAAGGGAAAAGGAATTGAAAGACCACCAAAAAAGAAAAAAATCGACACATTTTGGAGAAGTATTTATGAAGATCCTGTGGAACATAACAAAGATGCTAAATGGATAGTAGAAGTACATGTATCGGTAGCATATCTAAATAAGACTGTAAATAGTTTATTTATGAGACCCAGTACTCCTACTACTATTGGAAGTGTCTGGGTACCCTTCTTCCATATTCATTTCTGTCTGCAAATCCTGGTATTTTATGACTTTCTCTCTCTCTCTGTATGTAAGACAATTTTAATCACTGGGTGTAGCAATTTCAATGATCAATGCTACTTTTTTTCTTTTTATGGACTACTATATTTGGTTTTCTTGCAGCTATATTTGAACTTTTAGTAAGAGGTAATCCCATGTGATATAAACTTTGTTATTCTCTATAATGCTTTGTGGCTCATGTTCCAGTACTTCTCAGCTACTTCAGTATTGTAATGTTTGCACAATCTTCAGTGGGAACAGTCTTGGCACATAATTATGCCTTTCAGTATACAAGCCCTCTGCCATTACTGCATCATACCCAGCAGCAACATGTGTGACCATTTCCAGTTCTGTTTTACAGAACCTGCAGCTGTCTGTTTCTCCCACATGTTGAATGGATTTTGTAAAGCAATGTGTATGTAGCCCACTATAACCTTTCATCGTTTGGTTTAAAGTAAACTCACCTGTCCTTAGCTATTCCTGCATCAGATCTTTTTCAAAATGAGGTTGTTCCGGGAGTTTTCAGTACTATCTTTTCTTCTCTTCAAAGTTTTCTGGCACTCAATTACACTGGCAGGTGTTTGCTTTCGGAATTACTGTAAGAGCTCACAAAATGACCACAAGTGTGTGAGACTCACTATTTTGGTCTGTCCTAGAGTTCATCACTGTGATCTTTACAAGAACATGAGCTGGCAACGTTACCACTGACAAACTGAAACTACTATGTCTGCTCTTCTCCATGATTGTCTCTTTCTCTCAGTGCCATTTTTAACCCACCCTTTTGCAACCTGGCACTTATCATCTAGGTAAGTCTGTTCATAGAGTGTTGCTTCTTCAGAGATCCATGAATGGTATACATTGTGATGTACTATTTCCTAATTCTGAAGAGGACAGTTGCAAAAGTCTTAATATTATTATTAGAATCAGCAACTCAAAAAGTGGCTTAAAAAAGTGCTGTTGTACTGCAGAGATGAAACAAAATGTATATATTATCAAGGCTTTACCAAGCCATTCAATTTCTTAATATATCATACTTAATATTTAGTTCAAAATGTCTCACTTCATTTTCTGATAATAGTATTGACTAATACTCTGCAATTTAGAGCCAGATATGTGTTATAAAGGCATTACTTAATTATTAAATTTTTCTCTTGCAGAGCACTGATAGTTTAACTGAAAGCGTCTTAATTCAGTTTATGCTAATTATTCAGTGCGTATGCATGTGTGTGTGTGTGTGTGTGTGTGTGTGTGTGTGTGTGTGTGTGTGTGTGTGTGTGTGTGTGTGTGTGTGTGCAGCTGTCTGTTTCTTTCTTTGCATGCACAGCATCCTTACAGATACAAAGGGATGATATAAAGTTTTCTAATGTGACAACAGTTATGCTTCATACATTACGTGGTTTAGAATGATTTAATTTTAGAATATATTCAGGGCACTAGGTCTTGTTATTCATTGCTTAATACAATCTTGTTTTCAAAAGTGACAAATACGCTTGCTTCCTGTCTGAAGTGCTATACAAGTAATTGTCTCATTCATTTCTAATCAGGTGAATAACTGCAATGTTCGTCATCACTATTTAATCTGAATCCCTACTAACAGTGCCAAAGCATACTGTCTTGCATCTGTATATGGGTTTATCTCAGATTCTATCTGTGTCTGTTTTTTTTTGTTTAGTATTTTAGTATCTCTGTAACTTTATCCAATACGATAGAAACTAGGAGGTTCCTCTGACTATACCACTGTTATAGCTATAGTAATTTTGGTACTTGCGTATTATCACAACCACATTCTCAGCGACTCACTGCTGATATTTTTGGGCAGCCCTTCAAGCAATCATTTTGTTCGGGAAAGCAGCAGGCTTCTGAAAACACATTTTAAACTGAATGCTTCTTCTTCGTCCTATTTTTTTTGGTTGTAAGTGAAGTACATATGTATATTTTTATCAATGTATTATCATTAGTAAATGCTTTAGTTCTATGACATCTACGTTTTCCATTTTTTCGCAGAATGTCCTGCTGTTTACCTAATATTTCTCGGGTTGTTCCTAATAACATGTGTTTTCTGGCAGTCGTTGAGGACTGAAGCCCCTAATTGAAAACATACCTTTGAATGTACACTTCATATCATTCAAAATAATGCATGCTAACACAAACCATGTTATCCTACCAATTTTCCAAGTTTATAAGAAGAATGTGTAAAAATCTGTCGCAGATTTTTGATTATCTACCCTCTCCCCCACCATTATTTATGTGTTTCTCCAGATTTCCTGGACTCGGAGCTTTTGAGGTATGTGTAACACTCTTACCAACATACTGTTGTTCAGCAAAAACAGGAAATATTTCAACTGTAGCTCGTTGAAGGTCTAGCTCCTGATGGCATTAGCATTAGGGGGGTCTACCGGCATCTTTCTTTCTTTTTTAAGAAATATGTTTTTTATTTTGTTATAAACAATGATTAAGTACACAAGGGATAGCAACAATTAAAATATTGCCGTGATCAACGGATGTCACATAACAAGTGGAATATGAACATGATTTTCAGTAGGAAAAATAGTAGGGAAAATAATGATCATACAGTGCCACTTGCATGGTAACATAGCATTTTAAAACACGATTATGTTATCAATATGCATATAATCTGTGTTACAAACATTACATCGTAAAAAAGTTGAATTTCCTTCCCAAACCAAACGAATGTTTGAACGCCTGCCCAGATATATCAGAGGTGTGGTTGTGATAATATGTAAGTACCGTAATTTTTTATCACATCTAGAAGAGGTGGTTTTGTTTTCTGGCAGTCTTCCACTATTTAGTAATATGATACATGTGGTGTGTTTAAATGGATTCCTTGAAAGGTTGAACACGCTAATGTTCAAACCACAAAACATCAAGACCCAAACCCATGAAAACAGAAAAAAACAAACAAACATATTTTATGAAGAGGAGCAAGCACCCTGCACCCCCCACATCTTTTGCTAATTATATATACCAACTCTGTGACTGCACTACAGAGAGGAAATGCCAAAATCCCACTTTCTGCTGTACCATGATCTTGTAAATGTATCTACTGGCTTTTTCAACATACTGGAGTTTCAAAATTATTTGTTGGTAGCTAACCTATTCAACATTGTGAACATTTCACCTTATGAATGGAATCAGAGTGTGTGTGTGTGTATATGTATGGATCTAGGACTATTGAACAAAAGTTCAATAGTCTGAATCCACAATCACCAAACACACTTTAACGAAAGCACTTTCACCTAGTGTTATGCAGGGGGCAAGCCCCCCCTGCACCCCCACACCCACCCTACTTTAATATTCTCACTCCGAGATTGCACTACAGTGAGGAAAAGGGTATATTCCCTTATCCGCACCATAGTACAATTTCCGCAACAGTCATTACCACATTACTCACTCTAGCTGCAGGCATACTTCCATGAAAGTGCTTTTTTGGTAAAAAGCACTTTTGCGGAAGCATGCCCGGCCTTTTCTGCTTCGGTGAAAAGTTCCTTCAGGGATCAGTACTGATCCCGTATGTATATATATATATATATATATATATATATATATATATATATATATATATCAGTCAATATGGGTTCCCCGTAGTCTATCAAGAAGTTAACTTATTGAAATGAAAATAAACTAGTACAGCTGATTGAAAACCAGCTAATCACACGTGCTGGCTGTTTTTCAGTACAAGATTGGTAGTACAGTGCAGATAGGGGAATTTACCCTTTTCCCACTCTATTGCAATCTTGGAATTGGTATATATAGGTTCATAGGTTCATAGGTTCATACTAGGCTATCTGCCCTAGGGCATTTATAAGCCTAGCCAGAGTGTGTTTGGCTTTCGCCACCCATTTTAAATTAATTTTGCTATGCCCTTTTTCAAGGTTAGTATACTGTGCCTCTGTCTAACAGTGACACAGAAGTAATACCCGGGGTAAACCTACGATCTCCCATCCACTCATCAAGATTCCTCTTGAAGAGAGTCAATGAGGGACTCTGCCTAACCTGGACTGGGATTTTATTCCAGAGTGAAGGGAGCCTCTGGGTTATGAATCTGTTCCTCCAGCATGTCCTATTTATTTCAGTGCTGAGGTTCAAGTCTCTTGAGCGCGTAGCTCGATGGGATTTGGATTTTCTGAGGTGCAGCATGTCCATTAATTCCGGGTTGGACATGGCTTTATACGTCAGGCACAGATCGCCTCTGAGCAGGCGGTATGCCACTGAGTAGAGCTGGAGTTTCTTTAACCGGGCAGCATATGGCATCTGTTTGAGCCCTATGATCCTCTTGGTGAGGTACTTTTGGGGTCTTTCCAGTTGCTGCAGGTGTCTGGTAAGCTACATCCCGAAAGGGGCATTGTACTCAATTATGGGCCTGATGAGGGATGAGTAAAGAGGCACGATGATCTCCCCTGATCTAGATGTGAATCCCTTCATGATTAGGTGGGCTATATAAAATGTTTTTCTAACCACTTTGGCCACATGGTTGTCAAATGAGAGATTGCTATCAACTTGGGTCCCCAGGTCCCTAATTACTTCTTCTGTACTTAATGGATTACCACCTATGTGGTAATTTGTGGGCACTTTGTTTTTGCCAAAAGGGATGACTATACACTTTTTGGCGTTTAGCTTGAGGCCATGGCTCTGGCACCAGTTGTCTGTTTCTATGAGGCCCTTTTGGAGGATGCTTGTGTCAGCTGGAGAGTCGATTATGGCGCCCAGTTTGCAGTCATCTGTGAACTTAGTCAGCCACAGTCCTTCCGTGTTTGCCTGTACCTCCGAGAAATATATACCGAACAAGAGTGGTCCCAGGACTGAGCCTTGTGGGACGCCACTTGTAACTGGTTTGGAGTCTGACATGGCTCCAGCAATTCTAACCTTGTGGGCTCTGTCCTTGAGCCAGTTTGCAACCCATCTAGTGACATAGGGGTTTATATTTAAGCTGGTGAGCTTATCTATAATGCCCGAGTGGGGTATTGTATCGAAGGCTTTTGCGAGGTCCAGGTAGGCTGTGTGGACCACCTTCCCCTCGTCAATGGCCTTGGTGACTGTTTCAAAGAAATCAACCAGGTTTAAGAGGCAGGATCTGCCCTTAACAAAGCCAAACTGGGTAGGATCCAGTGTCTGTAGGTCCCCAATATCTTTATTTATGAGGTCCATGATGATCCTTTCCATAGCTTTGCAGACTAAGCTAGTCTGGCTTATGGGGCGATAGTTTCCAGGATCCGTTGAGGCACCACCTCTGTGGAGAGGGACCACTGTTGCTGTACGCCACTCTTTGGGTACATATCCTGTAGTAAGGCTAAGATTGAACAGTAGTTTTATGTTTCGGTTTAGCTCTTCTTGGAGTTCATGTAGGACGCAGCCTGGGACGCCATCTGGTCCCATTGATGCTGTGTTTTTTTGCTTTGGAGAGGGCAGCTCTTATCTGAGCATCAGAGATGTCAGGGGGGCAGCACTCTGCCGGGATAAATATTTGCCCTTTTGGTGGGGAAGGGGGGGAGAAATTTGCGCTGAACCTGTCAGCTAGGATGTTGGCAATGTCTTTGGGTTCGGTGTATTTTTTGTCATTTTCGACTAATTCTGAGCATGTCTGGGAATTCCCACCCACGTTCCTAACATAACTAAAGAAAGCCTTGTGATTATCCTTAGTGTCCTGTGCAATTTTTCTCTCGAAGCTGGCCTTAGACGATTTTATGAGTGCCCGTAGTTTTTTGCTAATACTGATCAGAGATGCCTTCCCTTTTTGGGATTTTGCTCTATCATGTAGTAGCTTCCTCCTTCTGTTGTATAGTTTGTTTATGGCTGGGGTCCACCAGACAGGACGTCTGCCTTTGGAGGATTGGGTCTTGGTTTTATTTGGGATTGCATGATCCATGCATTCCTGAAGGTGTTCATAGAATGCGTTTATAAAGGATTCTGCGGTCTGGGCCATATTTTCCACAGGCCCAGGGGCTTTGAAGGATTCCACCTCAGTTTTGAGGAGTGTGAAATTTGCTTTAGAGTAGTTTTTCACTGTGGTTTTCAGGGCAGGGGGTGGAGTTGGGATGTGAATATCCAGAGAGATTAGTTTATGGTCTGATCTTACCAGTGAGGGATACACTTCTGGTCTGGAGCATAGAGTCCCCATGTTGGTGATGATCAAGTCCAGTATGTTTTCCCCTCTTGTGGGAGTGGTAACAAGTTGTTACATAGCATTTGAGTTTATAAATTCTAGGAACCTTTGGGCTAGGGTGTTGGAGCTAGAGTAATGCTCCCAGTCTATGTTTGGGTAGTTGAAGTCGCCCAATATAATGGTGTTTGGAGAGACCTTCATATTTTTCAGTGTTCTCAGGAAGGCCGAGTGGGGTTCCTGAGTTTGGGAGAGTGGTCTGTAGCAGGCTATAAACTGGAAGGCAGTTTTACCCACTGTTAGTTGCACATGGATAGTCTCTGATGCTTCATGCTGTGCCACCAACCTGGAGGTGTGAGTATCTTTGACGAATATTGATACTCCCCCTCCTTTTGTGGTACGGTCCAAGTTTTGGGGCCGAAAAGCATGGTATGAGGTATAACCTGGTAGTGCTGGGGTGCTCTCTGGAGCCTTGAACCAGGTTTCTGTTACTGCACAGATATCGATTTTCTCCATGCTAAGGAGAGTTTCGAGTGCGTGCATCTTGAGGTTTAGACTTCTGGCATTGAGTAGCATTACTCTTAGTTTTTTATCTCTTGTGATACCTATGGAGGTGGGTTTGTCTTTTGAGCCTTGCCTAAAAAAGGCACTATGGGGGTAGCAAGAGCCTTTGCCAATATCCGAAAGCCCAGTGGTGACAGGTGCAAGCCGTCCCTAGCGAAGTATCGTGGCTTGTTGAGCATGTCATCCCAGGCTGACAGGCATTGGATCCCCTTTAAATGACACCAATACTTAAGCCAATTGTTAAAATTGATCATCTTGTCTTCATATTGTGGCATCATTCTTGGTGAGGGTAAGATGCTACTCAAGGTCAGGGTCATACCGGCCTGGGCTACATGCTCAGAGAGCTCCTCTATGTCTCTTTTCATGTAGTCCAGGGAGGTATGTCTCAGGTCATTCACACCAGCATGGACAATGACTGAGTCATATTTGTACTTGCCTTGGAGTGACCTGAGTGCTTGTGTTATGTGGCGGATCCTAGCACCTGACAGGCAGCTCACCGTGACCTTCTCCTTGTTCAGCCTGGTGAGCGGGACGTCAGTGTGCCTGACGATAGAGTCACCTATTACAAGTGTATCAGGTGTGTTGTTTAGCCTTAAGGGCTGTGACTGTTCGGCACACTGGCTTTGTGAGCTATGTGTTGCACGTGTTTTGTTTTGGGGTAGCGGTTGCTTGGGTGTCTGCTTTGGAGGTCTCTGCTGCTTAGGCAGATTTTTATTTAGAGCCTCCGGGTATGTTTTTGTATGTTTATGTGTTTGGTTTGCTGTCGTGGTAGGTCTATGTGAGACTGGAATTGTAGTGAGTGTGGTTTCCTTCTCCTCCTGACTGGTTTCGCCAGTACTGAGTTGAGAGAGGTTAGCCTCCAGTATGGCTATATGGTTACATCTCTCATATGTGTTGGAATTTGTTGGGAGGAGGAGAGGGTTGTCTGTGTACATGAGGCAGTTGTAACATTGCCTCAAGATTCCCAGATTCACCAGCTGGACCGGAGAGGAGATTGACAACTGACCTTTGGACATGCTAGAATAGTATTGGGAATTCCTTTATAATTGAAAAAAAGGGCCAATGGGGAACGAGGTACTCAAGGGGAGTTTGTGAGGGTGTAGTGCTTTTAATATTTTAGTGCTGACTTATATAATTGCTTTAGTGAGCAAGTGCCAGGTAACTTAAATGCAATATGTTTCAGGTAACTTAAATGCAAAAATGACAAACAGTAACTTTCTTTCAAGTGAAACAAGGAAATAAGTACAGTAAGCAATGCAAATATCACTAGGGATCCACAGAAGCGCTGAAAAGCCGCATTTTAGGTGGAATTAGCGGTTCAGGGAAATAACAAGCAAACAAACAAGCAGCATACAAATAAAGCTAGATTCAGCAGGCCTGGATCTAGTCTATGCTACAGCAAACAAGGTGTACCAATTTCAGTAAGAAGCAGTTCAAATATGCAGGCACTATAAGCCTTTAACCAGAAATTCCCAGCTCAGAAGGGCAGAGTCCAGCCTCTCCTCCCACAAGAGTGCAGACCACGAACCCTTTTAATGTAAAATAACTGGCCTGAAGCCCAAGTGCTTAAACTAGAATTAATACACTTTTAGAATAACAGACACTGAGCCCTCAATCAGCAGTTCCCAACTTAGAAGGATGTAAGCTACCTGTTCTGCCACTACAGTGTAGACCACAAACCTTCTTAATGTAAAACAACTGGCGTGAAGCCCAAGTGCTTAAACCAGAATTAATACACTTTTAGAATAACAGACACTGAGCCCTCATTCAGCAGTTCCCAACTTAGAAGGATGTGAGCTGCCTGTCCTGCCACCACAGTGCAGGCCACAAACCTTCCTAATGTAAAACAACTGGTCTGAAGCCCAAGTGCTTAATCCAAAAGACTTAGAATGATAACTACACTTTAATCAAGTTACTAATAAATACAATTGAATACTTTAAAGAATGCCTGGATTAGTGCTCAGGTTATACAAACAAAGCTAGATTCAGCAGGCCTGGATCTAGTCTATGCTACAGCAAATAAGGTGTACCAATTTCAGTAAGAAGCAGTTTAGATATGCAGGCACTATAAGCCTTTAACCAGAAATTCCCAGCTAGAAGGGCAGAGTCCAGCCTCTTCTCCCACAAGAGTGCAGACCACGAACCCTTTTAATGTAAAATAACTGGCCTGAGGCCCAAGTTCTTAAAATAGAATTAATACACTTTTAGAATAACAGACACTGAGCCCTCAATCAGCAGTTCCCAACTTAGAAGGATGTAAGCTACCTGTCCTGCCACCACAGTGCAGACCACAAACCTTCCTAATGTAAAACAACTGGTCTGAAGCCCAAGTGCTTAAACTAAATGGCTTAGAATGAGTTACACCAAGTAGTAATAAATACAATTGAGTACTTCTAAGATGACGCAAAAGCAAAATTAAGTAGGAAGAAACACAAATACAGTAAAAGCAGATTTTTTTTTTTTTTTTTTTTGAGTGAGCAAATGAGATGGGCCCAGGAGTTACAGGACAGAAAGAAATGCAAATGCAGGCCTTCAAATCAGAAAGTTGAGAGAGATGGAAGACCGCCCAAAAAGCCAATAACTACAAATTCTGGGCCAGAACCACTCCTTATGTGGTAGACAGGTTACCTAGTGCTTACCACTCCCACTGATAAGCTAGAAGGCTTCCCTCCAACACATAAAGGCTTGGGGGCTCAGAAGCTTACAAATAGTCCTGGATACAGCAAATCTGTATCTGGAACACTAATTACAGGAAAGGTAGGAAACAGGCTTACAATTTTTTTTTTTCAGAAAAGTAGCAAAAACAGTAGTAAAAACAATTCACACGCAGTGCAAGCTGGCACACTTGAGTATGTAGCAATATTAGTCCACACACAGTTTGAAAGAATGTAATTAAATTAAAAAGGACTAAAAGCAAGTGCAGAAAGGGTTTATTAGGTAGAATGCGGTAAAGAGATGGGACTGGGGGAGTGTCCTAGATCAAATCTACAGTGGGGCGGGCACTGCAAAAGCCACCAAATTTAAACTACTACCAGAACAGGGAGGGTGGGGTGGGGAAAAGTTGGAACAGAGATGTGAGGAATCAGAGTGCAAATTATAAAACCCAAAAAATATATACTGATCTCTGTATATTTGCAGAACACTAAGACAACAGATATATAAGCAACAATTTAGCTCTATAATACAGAAAATACAGAAAAATATACTCATCTCTATATATTTGCAGAAATCTTGTAAGGCTGCTCCACTTTAAATGCAGACTGCTGCTATTAACAGTTCAAATTAAGGGAACCTTGAGTTAACAACACAGAAGCAACAGAAACCACAATGGGGGGGGGGGGGGAAGTTTCAACAGAGATGTGAGGAATCAGAGACCAAATTATAAAACCCCAAAAATATATACTGATCTCTGTATATTTGCAGAACACTAAGACAACAGATATATATAAGCAACAATTTAGCTCTATAATACAGAAGATACAGAAAAATATACTCAGCTCTATATATTTGCAGAAATCTTGTAAGGCTGTTCCACTTTAAATGCAGACTGCTGCTATTAACAGTTCAAATTAAGGGAACCTTGAGTTAACAACACAGAAGCAACAGAAACCACAATGAGGGGTGGGGTGGGGAAAAGTTTCAACAGAGATGTGAGGAATCAGAGTGCAAATTATAAAACCCAAAAATATATACTGATCTCTGTATATTTGCAGAACACTAAGACAACAGATATATAAGCAACAATTTAGCTCTATAATACAGAAAATACAGAAAAATATACTCAGCTCTATATATTTGCAGAAATCTTGTAAGGCTGTTCCACTTTAAATGCAGACTGCTGCTATTAACAGTTCAAATTAAGGGAACCTTGAGTTAACAACACAGAAGCAACAGAAACCACAATGAGGGGGGTGGGGAAAAGTTTCAACAGAGATGTGAGGAATCAGAGTGCAAATTATAAAACCCAAAAATATATACTGATCTCTGTATATTTGCAGAACACTAAGACAACAGATATATAAGCAACAATTTAGCTCTATAATACAGAAAATACAGAAAAATATACTCAGCTCTATATATTTGCAGAAATCTTGTAAGGCTGTTCCACTTTAAATGCAGACTGCTGCTATTAACAGTTCAAATTAAGGGAACCTTGAGTTAAGAACACAGAAGCAACAGAAACCACAATGACGAGGGGTGGGGAAAAGTTTCAACAGAGATGTGAGGAATCAGAGTACAAATTATAAAACCCAAAAAATATATACTGATCTCTGTATATTTGCAGAACACTAAGACAACAGATATATAAGCAACAATTTAGCTCTATAATACAGAAAATATAGAAAAATATACTCAGCTCTATATATTTGCAGAAATCTTGTAAGGCTGTTCCACTTTAAATGCAGACTGCTGCTATTAACAGTTCAAATTAAGGGAACCTTGAGTTAACAACACAGAAGCAACAGAAACCACAATGAGGGGTGTGGGGAAATGTTTCAACAAAGATGTGAGGAATCAGAGTGCAAATTATAAAACCCAAAAAATATATACTGATCTCTGTATATTTGCAGAACACTAAGACAACAGATATATAAGCAACAATTTAGCTCTATAATACAGAAAATACAGAAAAATATACTCAGCTCTATATATTTGCAGAAATCTTGTAAGGCTGTTCCACTTTAAATGCAGACTGCTGCTATTAACAGTTCAAATTAAGGGAACCTTGAGTTAACAACACAGAAGCAACAGAAACCACAATGGGGTGGGGGGGTGGGGAAAAGTTTCAACAGAGATGTGAGGAATCAGAGTGCAAATTATAAAACCCAAAAATATATACTGATCTCTGTATATTTGCAGAACACTAAGACAACAGATATATAAGCAACAATTTAGCTCTATAATACAGAAAATACAGAAAAATATACTCAGCTCTATATATTTGCAGAAATCTTGTAAGGCTGCTCCACTTTAAATGCAGACTGCTGCTATTAACAGTTCAAATTAAGGGAACCTTGAGTTAACAACACAGAAGCAACAGAAACCACAATGAGGGGTGGGGAAAAGTTTCAACAGAGATGTGAGGAATCAGAGTGCAAATTATAAAACCCAAAAAATATATACTGATCTCTGTATATTTGCAGAACACTAAGACAACAGATATATAAGCAACAATTTAGCTCTATAATACAGAAAATACAGAAAAATATACTCAGCTCTATATATTTGCAGAAATCTTGTAAGGCTGTTCCACTTTAAATGCAGACTGCTGCTATTAACAGTTCATATTAAGGGAACCTTGAGTTAACAACACAGAAGCAACAGAAACCACAATGAGGGGGTGGGGAAAAGTTTCAACAGAGATGTGAGGAATCAGAGTGCAAATTATAAAACCCAAAAATATATACTGATCTCTGTATATTTGCAGAACACTAAGACAACAGATATATAAGCAACAATTTAGCTCTATAATACAGAAAATACAGAAAAATATACTCAGCTCTATATATTTGCAGACATCTTGTAAGGCTGTTCCACTTTAAATGCAGACTGCTGCTATTAACAGTTCAAATTAAGGGAACCTTGAGTTAACAACACAGAAGCAACAGAAACCACAATGAGGGGGGTGGGGGTGGGGTGGGGAAAAGTTTCAACAGAGATGTGAGGAATCAGAGTGCAAATTATAAAACCCAAAAAATATATACTGATCTCTGTATATTTGCAGAACACTAAGACAACAGATATATAAGCAACAATTTAGCTCTATAATACAGAAAATACAGAAAAATATACTCAGCTCTATATATTTGCAGAAATCTTGTAAGGCTGTTCCACTTTAAATGCAGACTGCTGCTATTAACAGTTCAAATTAAGGGAACCTTGAGTTAACAACACAAAGGCAACAGAAACCACAATGAGGGGGTGGGAGTTTCAACAGAGATGTGAGGAATTAGAGTGCAAATTATAAAGCCCCAAAAATATATACTGATCTCTGTATATTTGCAGAACACTAAGACAACAGATATATAAGCAACAATTTAGCTCTATAATACAGAAAATACAGAAAAATATACTCAGCTCTATATATTTGCAGAAATCTTGTAAGGCTGTTCCACTTTAAATGCAGACTGCTGCTATTAACAGTTCAAATTAAGGGAACCTTGAGTTAACAACACAGAAGCAACAGAAACCACAATGAGGGGTGGGGAAAAGTTTCAACAGAGATGTGAGGAATCAGAGTGCAAATTATAAAACCCAAAAAATATATACTGATCTCTGTATATTTGCAGAACACTAAGACAACAGATATATAAGCAACAATTTAGCTCTATAATACAGAAAATACAGAAAAATATACTCAGCTCTATATATTTGCAGAAATCTTGTAAGGCTGTTCCACTTTAAATGCAGACTGCTGCTATTAACAGTTCAAATTAAGGGAACTTTGAGTTAACAACACAGAAGCAACAGAAACCACAATGAGGGGTGGGGTGGGGAAAAGTTTCAACAGGGATGTGAGGAATCAGAGTGCAAATTATAAAACCCAAAAAATATATACTGATCTCTGTATATTTGCAGAACACTAAGACAACAGATATATAAGCAACAATTTAGCTCTATAATACAGAAAATACAGAAAAATATACTCAGCTCTATATATTTGCAGACATTTTGTAAGGCTGTTCCACTTTAAATGCAGACTGCTGCTATTAACAGTTCAAATTAAGGGAACCTTGAGTTAACAACACAGAAGCAACAGAAACCACAATGCGGGGGGTGGGGAAAAGTTTCAACAGAGATGTGAGGAATCAGAGTGCAAATTATAAAACCCAAAAAATATATACTGATCTCTGTATATTTGCAGAACACTAAGACAACAGATATATAAGCAACAATTTAGCTCTATAATACAGAAAATACAGAAAAATATACTCAGCTCTATATATTTGCAGAAATCTTGTAAGGCTGTTCCACTTTAAATGCAGACTGCTGCTATTAACAGTTCAAATTAAGGGAACTTTGAGTTAACAACACAGAAGCAACAGAAACCACAATGAGGGGTGGGGTGGGGAAAAGTTTCAACAGGGATGTGAGGAATCAGAGTGCAAATTATAAAACCCAAAAAATATATACTGATCTCTGTATATTTGCAGAACACTAAGACAACAGATATATAAGCAACAATTTAGCTCTATAATACAGAAAATACAGAAAAATATACTCAGCTCTATATATTTGCAGACATTTTGTAAGGCTGTTCCACTTTAAATGCAGACTGCTGCTATTAACAGTTCAAATTAAGGGAACCTTGAGTTAACAACACAGAAGCAACAGAAACCACAATGCGGGGGGTGGGGAAAAGTTTCAACAGAGATGTGAGGAATCAGAGTGCAAATTATAAAACCCAAAAAATATATACTGATCTCTGTATATTTGCAGAACACTAAGACAACAGATATATAAGCAACAATTTAGCTCTATAATACAGAAAATACAGAAAAATATACTCAGCTCTATATATTTGCAGAAATCTTGTAAGGCTGTTCCACTTTAAATGCAGACTGCTGCTATTAACAGTTCAGATTAAGGGAACCTTGAGTTAACAACACAAAAGCAACAGAAACCACAATGAGGGGGGTGGGAAAAAGTTTCAACAGAGATGTGAGGAATCAGAGTGCAAATTATAAAACCCAAAAAATATATACTGATCTCTGTATATTTGCAGAACACTAAGACAACAGATATATAAGCAACAATTTAGCTCTATAATACAGAAAATACAGAAAAATATACTCAGCTCTATATATTTGCAGAAATCTTGTAAGGCTGTTCCACTTTAAATATAATTAACAGGGGGTGTGGGGGTGCAGGAACTTATCCTCCTGTAAAAAGTAGATTTTGTTTTACTTCAAATTTTTGTGATTCAAAGTATTGTCAGTTTGAATCCTTGTGATTTGTACTGTTACGACTGTATGAAAGCCGCTCAAAGTTTTGATACTGTGAGCATCTGTCATAGACTCCTGTCTATGTATATATATATATATATATATATATATATATATATATGTATACATATACATATATATATGTATATATATATATATATATATATATATATATATATATATACACACACACACACACACACACACACACACACACACATATATATATATATATATATAAATATATATATATATATATATATATATATATATATATATATATTTATATATACTCTTCCAAGTGTTACTCCATATGTCATAATGAATGTGCTGTTATACATTGTACTGCAAACTATAAACTGTCTTATGTTTTTGTATTTTCTTAATCTCATTTGAAAATATATATTAGATGTTTTTGTTTTTATTTTTGTCTGTACCTTGTATTTGCATGTTTGGCCTAGGTTGTGGCTGAAAATAGTCATTGGACCAGTCTACCTACAAGTTATAAATGTTAAATAAAAAAAGTAACCTACATAATATCATGCATACCTCCAAGCAAAACATTTTTTTATTTCATCCTACCAAAGATCTATTAGCAAGACAGTTTACCCTTGTTTGTAATGGAAGTCATAAAATGACAGCTGAAGCATTCAATTTTGCAGTATATAAAAGTCAGTGCCACAAATAATGTAGGGTAGCATGAAGTCTCATAGGTTCATAGGTTCATAGGTTCATACTAGGCTATCTGCCCAAGGGCATTTACAAGCCTAGCCCATAGTTTTGTGGCTTACGCCACCCCTTTAGTATGGGGAACTATACCCATTATTTTGCTGTGCCTCTGTCGAGCAGTGACACTGAGGTAATCCCTGGGGTATATCTGCGATCTCCCATCCATTGGTCAAGATTTCTCTTGAACAAGGCCAGCGAGGTGCTCTGCCTCACATATACCGGGATTTTGTTCCACAGCATAGGGAGTCTTTGGGTGATGAATCTATCCCTCCAGCACGTCCTATTAATAGCCGTGTCGAGGTTTAAGTCTCCGCCCTTGTGGCTCTGATGGATCTAGATTTTTGAGGTGAAGCATATTCATCAAATCTGGGTTTGACATGGCCTTGTATGTTAGGCAAAGGTCACCTCTGAGCAAGCGGTAGCGACTGAATAGAGCTGGAGTTCTTTCAGTCGGGCAGCATAGGACAGATTTTTGAGACCCTTTATCCTTTTGGTGAGGAACTTTGTGGCCTCTCCAGCTGCTGCAAGTGTCGGGTCAGATACATTCCGAATGGGGCATTGTACTCAATCATTGGTCTGATGAGTGATGAGTAGAGGAGACAATGACCTCCCTTGATCTAGATGAGAATCCCTTCATGATAAGGTGGGCAATGTAGAAGGTCTTTCTAACTACTTTAGCTACATGGGTGTCGAATGACAGACTACTATCAACCTGGGTCCCCAGGTCCCTGATAACTTCTTCTGTGCTCAGTGGATTGCCACCTATTTGGTAGCTAGGGGTAACCTTGTTTTTCCCGAAGGGTATGACTATGCATTTTTGGCATTTAACTTTAGGCCATGGCTCTGGCACCAGTTATCCGTTTCTGTGAGACCCTTCTGAAGGATATCTGTGTCAGATGTGTTTTCTACTATGGCCAAGTTTGCAGTCATCTGCAAACTTTGTCAGCCATAACCCTCCTGTGTTTGCTTGTACTTCGGAGAAGTAGATGCCAAACAAGAGTGGGCCTAGGACTGAGCCCTGTGGGACACCACTTGTGACAGGCTTTGAGTCTGACATGGCGCCAGCAACTCTGACCCTGTGGGTTCTGTCACTCAGCCAGTTTGCAACCCATCTTGTGATGTATGGGTTAATATTTAAGCTGATGAGTTTTTCAATGATACCCGAGTGGGGTATTGTATGAAGGCCTTCGCCAGATCGAGGTAGGCTGTATGGACTGCCTTTCCCTCATCAATGGCTTTGGTGACTGTTTCGAAAAAGTCAACCAAGTTTAAAAGGCATGATCTGCCTTTGACAAAGCCAAACTGGGTTGGATCCAAAGTCTGCAAATTCCCTATGTCTTTATTTATGAGGTCCATTATGATCCTCTCCATGGCTTTGCAGATAAGGCTTGTCAAGCTAATGGGCGGTAATTTCCAGGGTCGGTGGAGGCACCGCCTTTGTGAAGTGGGACCACAGTTGCAGTGTGCCACTCCCTGGGTATGTATCCAGAGGTAAGGCTCTGATTAAACAGCTGTCCTAGCTGTGGGTTTAATTCCTCATTGAGTTCGTGGAGCACACAGCCGGGGACACCATCAGGTCCCATGGATGCTGTGTTTTTGGCTTCGGAGAGATCAGTGCTTAGTTGGACGTTGGAGAGGTTTGGGGGGCTGCAATCATTTAGTATAGATATCTCTCCTTTGGGGAGGGAAGTTTGCACTGAACCTGTCAGCCAGTATGTTGGCAATGTCCGTAGGATCAGTAATCTTCACATCATTTTGAACTAGTTCTGAGCATATCTGGGAGTTTCCTCCCAGGTTTCTAACATAGCTAAAAAAGGCCTTATGATTGTCTTTTGAGTCTTTAGCTATTTTTCTCTCAAAATTTGCTTTGGATGATTTTATGAGAGCTCTTAGTTTTTTACTTATAGTGATCAAGGGTGTCTTACCTTTTAAGGATTTTGCTCTATCTTGTAGTAGCTTCCTCCTTTTGTTGTAGAGTTTGTTTATGGCTGGGGTCCACCAGACTGGACGCTTGCCTTTGGTACAGAGAGTCTTTGTTTTGCTTGGGATTGCCTTATCCATGCAGTCCTGCAGGTGCTGGTAGAAGACTTTATAATGCCATGCAACACAGTTACTTAAGTCAGGCACCATTATAGTAGATTATGGGATCGTACCATGATTAAAGTACTATGCAGCCCAAATCAGCCACAAATACATTGTTAATGTAGTCCACTATATGTGTTACTTCTTGTGTGTGGCACTGTGTGTCTGTGCAATTTTGCATGTTTGTGTGTGCATGGGCAGGCACATGTGAATTTAGTTGTATATGTTTGTCTATATATGAGTCCATGCATCCATCCACAACCTCTTTTCCCATTTTTGCACATGAAGTCAGGGCATCACTTCAACAGTCATAATCATCTAAAGCTAAGGTTTATACCACCAGGAGGCTAGCCCTACTGCGGTAGTTCTTCCACACATACACTTGCACCTATGGCCAGTTTAGAGTGTCTAGTCCACCTACAGCACGTCTTTGGAATGTGAGAGGAAACCAGAGCATCCAGAGGCAACCCACATGAACACAGGGTGGGCGTGCAGACTCTGCACATAAGCCACCCCAGCGGAGAATCGAAATGGGCAACAGCTTGCTGTGAGGCGACAGTGCTAGCCACTGTGCTATTGTGCCTGAGTGTGATATAGTAGATAATTTATTATACAGAGAAGAATATGGACTGTATCATAACTAATGCTGCAACATTGTCAGCACTACAAATGTGTTTTTCAATACTTCTTACACATACTAAGGAATAATCACATTATCATTGGGATATCTCAAGTGTATCAAAAATATTTCTGCTATTTTCAACATGGTGATTACATTATTTCTGGCATACAAAACACACACGTGTGCATGTGTGTGTATTTTATATACATATATATGTACGTATACAAGTCTATGTTAAGTGCTTGAACACTAAAACATAGAAAAAACAGTTCAAATCAAAAATGTTCAAAAACAAAAGACTTTGAATCACAAAGGTTTGAAGCAAAACAGAAACTGTTTTTTTTTTTTTGTTGGGATGAAGCTACCCCACTACACCCTGACACTCCCTGTTACTTATATATTCAAACTCCAAAAATGCACAACAGTAGGTAGTAAAGGGAAACTTCCCAAGTCTCCACTGTACTACGATCTTGCATATCCAAACACTGGCAACATTCGAAAAGTTTGTTTTTGAACTCTGCAGTCCATATTTAAAGTGCCAAAACTCTTGGGAGTTCTAGAGCTTGATGGTAGCCCATATATGTATATGTATGTGTGTGTGCGTGTGCGTATGTGTGTGTGTGTGTGTGTGTGTGTGTGTGTGTGTGTTTGTATATATATATATATATATATATATATATATATATATATATATATATATATATACACACACACATACATAGCAGGTGCATTTACTATGATTAAACCACCTAAACATTTATGGTAATAACACTGATCGCAAAAAGTCGATGCTGACAGTCCACTATGCATGTGTGAGAAAAATCCTCTTCACGTGCAAATGAAAACATCATTTTTTTGCAGGAGGCTGTATCCTCACACACACACCCTGCTAATTATGTATACTAACTCCAAGATCATCACACATTCCCTAGGGAAGGGGCATATTCCCCAACTCCAGAGACTGTCAGTCTTGCACAACTGTCGATCATCTGCGTTGTGGACAAAACAAATGTTGATATTTTTGAATTTCAACCAAACTAACCACTCCTCTCTCTCTCTCTCTCTATGTATATATATATATATATATATATATATATATATATATATATATATATATATATATATATGTATATGGCTATGGAAGAATGTGTAAGTTCTTTTAAATGTGTTGTCAGAATGTGTGCTGTAGTACATACTATGGGAATATACTCACAGCAGTTAGCTAGGTAAGAAGACCTTAATTACCATTTACTACAATATAAAAATAGAGAGTAGCTTAGAATGGATGTCCATTCCTTACTTGGAGGATTATTTGAAAGAATACTTGGAAGTGTGTAGAGAGAGAGAGATCCCTTGTGGCTAACTTGTGGAGTATAACTGGTGGAAGTATCTGTTGTTTTATTGCTGAAAATGGTCCTGTTGAGGCCTTTTGCCTTCCTTTTTCCTTTTGATTAAAAAGACAGCTTGTATCCTGGAATAACTTTGTGGACTGAATATTATTGTGAAGATACAGTTTGCTTTATTTTGAAACTGTAAGGCCAAGTGGGTAACATTCTTGTGGATTACTAAATGAAGCTGTGTTTTTCATGAGTCCAGTGTCTTTTTTACAGTTTATCCTGGTGGATAATATAGGCAGCTGTCCAAGCACTTTCTGAATTTCAATTCTTTGCTGTACCTCTGCTGCCAAGTGGAAGCCTTATTTGAGCCACTATCCACTGTAACACTGTGACTATTGTTTTCCTGTTTTGGTTAATTGATGTCCACAGCTATGGAGGAATCATACCTCTCAAACTGGAGCCATTAAAAATCTGGACAAAGACCCATAAAAAGTAGCTACAACTGGCCAAAAATTGGGACACCGATTAACATAAAATCTGCATACACAATCATGTAACCGGCCCACTCCAACAGAATTGTGGGATACCAACATGGAGATTAAAGTCACTAAATGATAATAATGGCATACATTTGAATTTCAGACTAAACATCCTTCAGAAAATACATAATAATGCAACACCTGTTAGTCTAGCAACTGAGTTTACAGGAGCAATATTTAAAATCTGTCCCTATTTTTGGGCCTTTGTCTCACCATTATTTTGGCTTTGTCCAGATTTCTTGCATTGAGAGATCAAGAGGTATGCCTTTAGCAGTTGCACAGAGTAAACTATTTTGTATTTGAACTGTCTTAATTTTACATAATACAAAATAAGTAACTAATTTTGAAAGAATGATCTTTTATTTTGGCAAAAAAAAAAAAATGTGAAGACCAGTCTTTTGCACTGGCTTGCAGGTATGGTTCATCTTGCAACATCTCATATTTCAATAAAGAATGCCCCTCTTTTGGGGATTTGAAAATGTGGAAACCCGATTGACCTGCTAGGGTTCAGAGAAGGAATTGTTTTTCTTCATACCTGTGTAGTCCATGTTGTTAAGGTATTCACAAATGTTTCAAAGTATCTATAATCATTAAATGTCATAGCTGTTTCACTAGTTTACGCTCACTCGCCAAATTACCTTTTTGCTATTAACAATGTCACCGGCTGCAGAGACCATATTACTATCATCTTGTACTGCTCAGCATAACTGTCAAGTTTTATGACTGTTTACTATTTGAAATGTTATTTCTGGATAATGGCTGTATGGTGAAATAAATAAATGTATATTTTTCTGAAAAAAAAGACAAGGAAAAAGGAGAACTTAAAAGGAGTTGATGAAAACCTGTGTCTGTTTAAATGTTTCATATAACTGGTTTCTGTAATACGCTTCTTCAGAACTCCAGTGATTACAACAAATTGGACAAAAATATTAATGAAAAACAAATACTGAAGAAACAATTGATGCAATGCAAAGGCAAACTTAAAATTAGTCAATAAACACTAATTGGAATACCTGATCTAGCAGTGAATGATGTACAGATACTAAGATTGCTGAATTCAGTGGATAACCATCATCAACACATCCACATTCGCACATCACCTCTATTAATTTAACCTTTTAAATGAGAAACATTTATTACCTTTATGGAGTTGTGCTTTCAGCAGTATTGCCAGGACTTGCACTAATAAAATCACAGAAGTAAACCATTTTGTATGCAAGCAGAAACAGACTTACCAGATACACAAGACCTTAACAGCTAATTTCCCAGATTCACCTCTTATTGTGTATTTTGAGCAGTCTTCAGTTCATGAATATCAGACAACAGAATTGTGAGCAGCATTTGTTTGTTGGTATGGTCTGTTAAGTCGGTTCTTCTAAGGGTCACTTTTCAGCTATGACTTCAGATGATAACACCCTATATCAGCAAATAAACAGTAGCAACATCACCACCCATGGTTTGAAACTCCTGCCCCAGTCTCCAAGTCTAACGGGTATTCAAGCACAGCCTCACGAAGCTGATGTAATCACGCATGCCCCTGCACATTAATGACATTGCGGGATATGCTGATGATGTCAGTCATAACTTAAAATTGTAAATAAAAATAAAAAAATTGGGAATTAAAGAGGCCACTTGGAAATTCATGGCACCCCATTATTTTGCCCTCAAAACTGGTAAATACGAGGAATTCAGTATGGTTGAGAGGCATGGGAGGAATTACTGGAAAAGACTGTAGAATCACATGTAGGGAATGACGAGAAGTTGATTCAGCTACAAAAAAAACAGTACTGAGTACCACAGATTTATTCATTTATTTATAAAAGGTTTGTGCATTTTGTTGCTTTGTATTACATTGAAATAATTTTATTGAGTTAGTTTTGGAGGTTTTGTGTCATGTGATTTAAATGCACATTTAATTGGTTGTTTTTTGTAAAATTGTTATTTTGAAAAAGTCCCTTTTTGTTTGTGTGGGATGAAACTGTTTAATACTTCTAAATAAATGAACTTGTGGTACTCAGCACTGTGGCTGTTTTTTAGTGTATTTTTAAGTAATTTCCTCCATGTGGGTATACATGACATTTTTCTTTGCTTTTCAGCAACTATAACACATGCAGATCATGTTAGTTAGTATTGCTTCCAACCCCAAGACTATGCGACCTTTGGCAAAACTAGCCAGGGAGCATAATCTGGTATCCTAATTAGTTGCATTTGAGCCGGAGAGAACTGGGGCTCAGCAGACTGTACAAGAATCCTGTCATTCCAGCTGACAGATAATGTACTAAAAATGCATACTGACATGGATATGGCTGATTGCATGGCTTAGTTAAACTTCAGAAAGGACTATTCTGTTATATAAGCAATAATGCTCCAAAGGGTGTGTGTTAATGTGTAATTAACACCCACCCAGGGGTGTTATGAGGTCTGATGCCGCAGGCGGAGGGCCTCTATACCCCTGGAAGGGTATTAATTACACAGTAACACACACCCTGGAGGGCATTATTGTACTTAGAGAATGGGCTGTCTGTAAAATTTTTGTGTTTTACTTACTATTTTTTTTTAAGAACTGTATTATTTTTTAATATATTTTTGATGTAAAGTAGTTCCTCCACCTAATGTTTCAAACTTTCTGTAGTAAATGTTAATGATGTTGGAGGAAGCATTTTATATCAAAAATATATAAAAATAATATAGCACTTAAAAAAAAAATAAGTAAAACACAACAATTTTACAGACAGCCCATTCTCTCTCTCACTCTCATACACAGTCTCTTCTTCTTTCACACTCACTTACGTATACATACACAGTCTCCTCTGGTTTTATACTCGCATTCACTCAAGCATAGCTCTCAAACTTTTAACACAAAAAATCTGGACAAAGCCAAAAATAATGGGGGGACAAAGCCCCCAAAATAGGGACAAATTTTAAATATTGCTCTTAGAAAGTTGCTAGAATAAAAGGTGTTGTATTACAATGCATTATAAAGCCTGAAACTCAAATGCCTATCATTATTTAGTGAATTCACTCCTCACTGATATGCCACAAAACTTCAGAAAACCACAGATTTTATGAGGAACAGACAAAAAAGGTGAGGCAAAAATCTGGACATTCTGTGAAAATTTAGACAGTTGAGAGCTATGTACATAAGGCAGCTCTCTCTCTCGATCTCACACACACAGTCTGCTTTCATACATGCATTTAGTCACACACACAGACAGAAACATAAACATACTCATACACATACATACACACACACACACACACACACACACACACACACACACACACACACACACACACACACACACACACACTTTTTTCTGTTTATTTTTTTTTTTACACTCACTAAACAGCAAAAGCTCTGCTTAGCGAGTGTAAAGTAATGGTGGCCATTATTTTTTTTTTCAGTCCAAGTTCCGTGGCAACTTGATATGCTGCCGTGAAGTGGTGGACTTGTTTTTCAGCAAGCATTACTGGTACATTACTATTCTGCTGAACATTCATTCTCCAATTAGGGTGCTGATGTACAGTTTGCCCATTCTGTAATCAGGTCTAATATAACCCCCATTCTATATCTGGACTTTTAATGTATTTAAACTAATAACTTAAATAATATTTACTTCCCATTATATAACCTAACAGTGATAGTAAAGCAAGAATATTAGCAGAAGATTTTGTAATAGAGATATGCCTAATACTATAAGAAAATGGCTACAGCAAACTGATAAGCTAGTTAACTTCAACAAAATAATTATTAGTTAATGGCAAAATATTTAAAAATAAACTACCTGCTTGTAAGGATAAAAATGCAGTAAGGAATGTAACATGAAACAAAAAGCAGTAAGTAATATGTCAGTGTTTACAAATGCAAGGGAGGGAGGGTCACATTGGTATGGCCTGTGCTGGGTAGTACATCTGACAAAAATGTGAAAAACAGAAAACTTGCATAGATGAAGTAATTCCTATGGAGGTTGAAAGAGCTGTACCTCGAATAATTGATTTAGTGCTAAGTCAGTGTTATTCCAAGCTAGTAAAATATACTACATTTTTAGAAGGAAGGTAGTTCAAAGCCTGCTGTATTCAAGCATTGTGAGTCCCCTTGTCAAGTTTCCCTAGTGTGTGAGCAAAAGATCAGTAACAATTAAAAAGTGAGTGGAAGAAATATGCATATATGGTGATATAAATATTATCCATTTATGCAGCTATAAATTCAGAAAATTCTGGGAAAAGTATTGCATCCTGTGGCTGTAACCCCTAATTTAATCTAAGATGCAGTATTAGAAATAGACTTTCCCTATTTTAAATCAATATGGAAATTATGGATGGGGAATAATCTATAGACAACAGTATGGCAAGGTGATGCACTCATTTAGTATGAGAATGGGGGGAAGCAAGGCAATGACAATCACGCTTTTAGAATCAAACTAGGAGAAGGATGTTGTCCTAGATATTACAAAAGACAGAAGTTCATTGTGGCTAGACTTGAAAATGACCCTATCTATTATCAGAAACATGCTGCAGTGACAGAGCAACACAATTCCAAAACAGTAAGGAATGTCAATATAGAAACGGAAGATGAATTGGTGTAGAAATCTGAAATAAAAATCAGTATAGTGTAGAAGTCAACGGATAGACTTGCAAGAAGCATTAGCACAGAAAAAAAGAGAGCTAAGCATGAGAGTGCTAAAAGGTCTTACTCAGTTTCTGCCAGTGTAAAGCAGAGAATGCAGTTGAAATAGGACTATAAGCACCAAGAATATGCGAACCAAGAAATGTAAAACTGGTGGTAAATTGTATTATCAGATATCCTTTGCAGTGAAAAGGCAATAAGAAAGGAAAAGGATAAGAGAGAATAGTATCTAATCAAACTAAAGTATTGGAATAGAAACTTAAAAGAAAAGAAAGCACGAGAGAGGCCTGGGCTGAAAGGCTAAAAAGTAAAGCAGATGTCTTTTTATTTAGAGCTACCTTTTACAGGGGAAGATATAGAAGAAATTCCAGTGCTAACATTTTAGGGAGAAAAAGCTATACCTTTCACCTTAATGCAGGTTACTGAAGAAAACAATTCTGCATTAGTGGACTCACAAATAAGATACTTAAATTTTAAAACTGGCACAATGAAAAGATGGTAATACAGCAAAAGACAGTATAACTAAGTTCGTAGGGGAAGATTGTGAACATGATGGTTCCATTACTTCTTATCCCTATCTTGAATTAAAAGATGATCTCTTACATAGAGTAAGTAAACAAACAGAAATTATTCATTAGCTACTAGTGCCAAAACCCAATGGGTCACTAGTAACAAAGATAGCCTGTAGTCACGTTAGAAAGTCACCTGGGAATGGGCAACATTAAGACATGGATAGTTGCCAGACTTTACTGGCCAGGCATAATGAAAGAAATATTAAGCCTGTGTGCTTCTTATCTAGAATGTCAGAAAACTGTCCTTTGATCTCAATGTCTATCACAAAAGTACCATTTGAATGTATTGCTGTGGACATTGTGGGGCTATTTACAAGATCCAGCAATGGATATCAGTATGTACTAGTCATAATGAGCTATACTTTCAAATCTGCAGAAGCAATAACATTATGCAAAGCTGTTGCTAAGGCTATTGCCAGATAACTGGTATTGTTATCCTCCACAGTGTGTATCTCTAGGTTTATACTGATTGAGGCTGTCCCTTTATGTCAAGGATACTGCAACTCTTATGCCACTGCCTTAATGTCAAACATTTAAAGACAGCAGTTTGCCATATGCAGACTAGTGGGTCAGTAAAAAAGGTTAATAAGACACTGAAATCCATGCTGACTAAAGTTGTTGATGAGCTGTAAAAATTGGGACTAGTTACCCTACCTACTGTTTGCAATCAGAAAAGTGCTGCAAGCTTTAAGTGGAGTCACCTCATCTGAACATGTTGCTATGGAAACTTTTGACGTACAACAGCCACTACTTTAAACGTGTGATATAAGACTATATTAATATACAGCATAGAGTAAAGCTGGTAATGCCCATGGTAAAAAAGCACACTTAGCCCAGGAAATACAACAACAAGTTTATTATAATAATGCCTGACTTTGAGAATTTAACTCTGGAAATTAGGTATTAGTAGTGTTAGTGCCCACTTTGGAAAAATAATTTCTTACCAAATTACAGGTGCCATTTAAAGTGATCATAAATAAATTAGGCAAACTTTAAGTTTAGACATCCAGGAAAAGAAAGGTAGAGCAAATTTACCATATTAATGCACTGAAGCCATTAAAGAAAGGAAAATGCTGCAGAGAGCATACAAACTGAAGTTCATACAAGAGAGATGAGAAAATCTTTACTTGAAGTGGAGACGGAGGAATCATTGTCAAAAGTATAAAAACAGAAGGTGAGAGAATATTTATGAAGAAATAATGAAGTGTCCTTACATATGCCCAGGAGATCTAAACTAATAGAACATAACATAGAAGCAAACTCAAGAATGAAGGTTAAGCTGTAACCTTATAGAATAATGAAGTAATAAAAACAGTAAGAGAAGAAGTTAAACAAATGCTCAGACAAGGTGTGACAGGAGTATCACAGAGGTGCATCCTGGTGGTGCTAGTCTTATAGCTGTTGGAATTATCAAATTTTGTAAGGGCTTTACTTTTATAGCTATCCCGTGTCCATGATTCATGAGTCGATTGAGAAGCTAGTGAAAGCCAGCTACTTGACAACAAAAGACTTGATGAGGGGATACAAACAAATACCACTTACCCCCTCTGCCATAGGAAAGAAAAAACAGTTTGTGTAACCTCAGGTGGTTTATTTCCATACACAGTGTTACCTTATGGTCTACATGGAGCTGCAGTCACCTTTAAGAGGCTGATGGATAAAATATTGAAGAATCACTCATAGTATACTGTGGAAGACCTTGATGACATCATTAATTCAGAGAGGCAGAAATCACACTAATCTAAACTGTAAGCTGTGTTAGAAATGATAGGACAGACAGGCTTGACAGAGAATTTTAAGAAAAGTAACCTGCGTATGGTGGAAGCTAAGTATTTAAAGTATCTTATAAGAAAATGGGTGGTAAGTGTATATCAGTATGTATATTGAACCTAGTCAGCCCCTGTAGCTAGATAGCATGTGCATATAAGTTACTGAGCAGGTGTGAAATCAGTGCCATTTTGTGTAGTCCATCAGTGTGAACGTAAGCTTGCATGGAGATGCACATGTGAGTGTGTTAGAAGTAATCAGTTAGTCAGAAAGCATATGAAGTTCGAAGTATATGTACAAATTACAGCTCCTGATGTGTTTATGTACAATAACGGACTTAAACCCATTGCATGCCTCAGTGTCTCATTTGAATACATGAGACATGCGACAGTAAGACCACAGCTAGAAATAAAAATTGGTTTGTACCCTTTACTAAGAGATACATGAAGGCTTTCCTTGGACAATTTATTTTTATATATTTATTTATCCATTTGTTGACTGGATTAGTCACACTGGGCTTTTAGCTTTTTTTCAGGGAAGACTTGAGGTGTTATTTATACTACAATGTGAAATTTTAGCCAGGGCAACAAGGAACTTCCTTTACTTATTACTTTGTAGTTAGTGAATGAGCATGCATGTCCCATTCCTAACCCAGTAGCAGGCGGAAGGACGGTGTGTGAGAAGAAAAGCATAGTGGAAGGAGTAGTAGTAAGCAACACTGAGATGGGGTAGGAAGTTTGTAAAGCGTTGGAAGATTCAGTGACTGTTTTCCAGTTGGAGTTGTTTTCTGAGATAGAGAAAGAGGATTCCATGAATGGCGAGTGCATTGTTACAACCCTCCAGTTTGGAGGGTTGCAGGATGATATATTACAGGAGATGATTGTACAGAGTGAGCCAGAAAATGAAGTGAATGTATGTTGTGGGGATATAACTGACAAAATTTAGAAAGAGGAGGCAGGAGGAATCACTTTTAAAAGCTTTGCAGGACAAAAAAAATGTATGCAGAGACTGTTGCAGAAGAACTTAGAGGGAATAAAGAGGAAAATAAAATAAGTGGCAATGCAAAAAGAAAAGTTGTAAGGATTCAAAGCAAAGGAGATAAGGATCTGAACAGAGGTAAGAACAGTTATTTTAATAAAAAAGACAGAAAGGGTAAAGTAGACAAGGATAAAGAAGAAGACATAAAAAATGTTATGAAGTAAGTGATGAGGATATAAAGAGAAAAACGGTACAATTAAAAAAAGTCATTTGGGAAAAGAGTGAAAGATAGGAAAAGGAAGTTTACGGGTATAAATATGAAAAATAAAAAAAAGGAAATTAATGATATGTACTTAGTGCTATGGTGAAATAAAAAATGGGTGTAGAAAAATATTTAAGCATGGAAAGAATTTAAATATAAACTCCTTTAAGTTAAAAAGAAGGAAAAGTAATAATTTTAGAGTGATTTTAGTAAATATGACTAATATTATGAATACAATAAGGAGTACTGGAATTTTGGAATGGTGTGATAAATGTGATGTGGATGTTATCCTGTTAGAGACTATAATGTTTTTAACAAATGAAGAATGACTGCAAACAGAAAAATTGTGGATGAAAATATAATCTCGAATTTTGGAAATGAGGGCTGTTCTGGAATAGATGTGTTATGTAAAAGGGCAGTGAAGATTTTGGATTTAACATTGGTAAGGATTTGAAGTTAACTATTGTGGATGTGAGACAGAAAAATGGTATAGGATTATAGCATCATATGCTTATGTTACCTATAAAGAAAGGGAGATTTTGTTTTAACAGGTTTTAGATTATATTGTGGTAAATATGAATATTACAATGACAGAATATTTTAACTGTGATTTAATGTGGACATGTAAAAAGAAAAGGAATGATGTAAGAAAATGCAAGAAGTTATGAAATATGGTAAGTTATTTGTTTAGAACAGAATTCAGTGGACATATAGAATGAGGTGTACTTAGATCTGAAATTGATTATTTTGTGTTATCAGACGGTTTTAAGTATAGCAGAAGGTGAGGGAGTTGTAACAGGGTTTTCAGATCATTTATCAAAATCGATGGAGGTGATGGAAGATAAGGGATATATTAGAATAGAAAAAGGAGTAAAAAGAATAAATGGGAAATTACGGAATGAAAGTGGGAAAAGAGTAGTATTACAATTATGGAAGGATCATATAACTGCAAGTGTTTTTTTTTTATAAAAAATGGCCTAAATGGTGGATTAAGTTTACAAACGAATAGAAAAATGTTTTCTTTTTTAAATGACAGGATGATGTAATAAAGGAAGAAAAATGGAAATATGGAGAAATATATAAGAATGCATTAGCGGATTTAGAGACTAATGCAAAAGGATATTATGATAAAGAAAAAGAAATATACAAAAGAAATCAAGAAAAATGAAGACATTGTTAAAACAAAAATATTATTTACAAGGAAAAAGAGAAAAGGTGCTGGCATGTTTGGGTAAAATAGTAAACAAGACAGTAATATAATGAGGGAAATGAGGAATATAAAAAGAGAGGTAAAAAGAACACAAGAACTAAGTATGAACATTGTAGTGCAATACTTGGAAGATTTATATAAGAATAAGAAGAAAGAAAACAGAACATGAGAGGTATACAAATTTTCAGATCAAGTTAAGGAAATGACTGTATGAGACAGATAAGGTACATAGAAAGCTGAATGTAGATCCACTTTCAAGTGCAGATGGAAGAGAATGTAGAATGTATAAGAATTTAATGGACTGGCAAAAAGGGCATTTTATAAATATTTTGAATGAATGGTTAAATGAAAGTTTTGCTTATAAGGAATTATGTAGTGGGATATTAAAATTTATATGGAGAAAGATTAAAGAAAAATTAAAAATGGAGACCAGGTATACTAAATAATACAGATTATAAGTTTTTTTTATGAAAATAATACATAAAAGAATGGAAAGTAGAATGAGATACATTATGGAAGAAAGTATATATGGCATAAAGGGGAAGGGGTGCCAAGAATTATTAAAGATTGTGAGGGAAAATGTGGATGATATTATCAACAGAAGAGAAAATGTGAAACTAATAGTAGGAGATATTAGTAAAACATTTGATACACGAGAACATGATGTCTTAAAGGAGGTGATGGGAAAATATGGTATAAGTAATAAAATTAAGATGTATGTCGGCGTATGAAAATAATAAAAATAATAAAGTAAGAGTGATAGTGAATGAATGGATGAGTAATATATGAAGTATGGTATAAGGCAAGGATGTCCAATGAAAGATATATTGTTTGCTTTAGTTATGAATGTGGTAGTGAGTAAGTAAGATGGGTTTAAAATGAAAGCTGCTAAATATGTGATGCAAAAGGAGGGGTGATTCCAATACTTTTGATGTATGCAGATGATATAATTATAATTGCTAGGGATAAAAAAAAGGTAATTTTGCAAGATGTATGATCCCTGTACTCTCCATGCTTGGGGGTTTACTCTCATCCCATTATTTATATATGTAGCAACTCCATGGTCACGCAACAGTAGAGGTAAGGGGAGCCTCCATTTTCCAACCATGACAAGTCTGGACAAACAGGGATCACAGATATCTATGCGTAAATAATACAGATGTTTGCATTGCTTTCCACACCTGCATCTAAGCAGTGCTGCCAGAAATATAAACAAAGCATACTATGTGTGAACTCTTGTTATTATAGCTACAATATCATAACAATATCATTCATTTGAATTTCTCATTACTGATAACTTCAATATATATATATATATATATATATATATATATATATATATATATATATATATGGATCTACTTTTCTTCATTGAAATTGCACTTGTTCAAAAAAGAAAAGTAGATCCCTACTTCAGCGAAAGTGCACTTCAATGAAACTGCACTTTCGCTGAAGTATAGTCACCTGATTGACTAAACCAAAAAAAAAAAAAAAAAAAAAAACCACACAAAGAACATCTTTTGCAAGGGGGCAAGCCTCCCTGTATCCCCATCCCCCTACTTTAATATTTTCACTCCAAGATCGCACTACAGTGAGGAAAAGCGAATATTCCCTTATCCCCACTGTACCACAATCTCAGCACTAGTTTGCTTAGTTGTACATCAACACTAAACGTTCATGTACAACTAAGATTACATGCAAACTGCATGTTTTTATTATTTCTTTTTTGTTTTTTTTTTTTATTTTATTTTTATCTTCACACGAAAGTGCATTTTCAACAAAATGCACTTTCTCAGAAGTGCACTCGCAAATTTACGTTTCGTTGAAATGTAAATTTGATGTAGCAAATGGATCCTAATATATATATATATATATATATATATATATATATAAACGTGTGTGTGAGAGTGTGTGTATGTGGGTGTATATTTATATACATGGGTGCAGTTGTTTTTATCATATGTTCCAATGGTCAGTGCAGGAATTTTGGCTCTTTTGATCAATTCTCATTTCATTGTTTGCTGAGGCAGTGTTTGGGTGAGATCTGCAAGCAGTGGAGTAAGAAAGTTTTTCTCTTTTCCTTACTGTTGTGTGATGTCGGAGCTGGGATATATAACATAGCTGGGATATGGGTTACTCTTCTCCCCACATGGACGATGCAAATGAGTGGTGCCCCCTCTGCAAAAACATGTGATTTCTAATTTAGTTTTTTTATTTCAATTATTTGAATGTGCAATGTGTTGAGCCAATATAATGCGGCTTGATGTTTCATATGTTTGAGGAAAGGGAATGTAATCATATAAATATTATACATTTTTTTTCTTTTTTGCATGATTTGACAATTAGCCTCAGAGCATGTACAGTAGTATGTCAATGTCTGTTTGTTGATGTAAGTGCACAGACATTAGCAAAGTCGAGTTTATTATTTGGGGGGAGGGCGTCAATATATGTCCCACCATACACACACACACATATATATATATACATATATATCTATATCTATATATATATATATATATATATATATATATATATATATATATATCTATATATATATATATATATATATATATATATATATATATATATATATATACACGTGTGTGTGTGTGTGTATGTATAAAGGATACATGCATACTATTTAGTTTATCTAAAACTGTTCTTATTTAAACATAACTGATCGCTAGTCTACATTATGAACATCTATATATAACACTGATCCTAATAGAAGGTTGTTATTTTATGATCACTAGTGATAGTTTTTATTGATTGTTAAGTAAGCTGGGGTGTGTGGGAGGGGCAAAGCCCCTCCATTCACTGCTGGTAGGTTAGTTTTAAGTATGTATGTGGGTTTCTATATGTTTATATATTTTAGGGTAGGTTTAGATAAGATGTGTTTTTATGTCATATTTTCTTTTCAGGCAGTTTCTTAAAAAGTAATCTTTTGATCAAGCAATATACAACTGTGTATATATATATATATATATATATATATATATATATTGTTTAGATAAGATTTGTTTTAATGTCACATTTTCTTTTCAGGCAGTTTACTAAAAAGTGATCGAGACGAAAAATCTAAAGTGAAAATCATGGACCATGGAAATTATCCCAGGGCAAGTAAACACTTGCCCATCATGGGGAAATATGCTCTTTTCCCCACTGTAGTGTTATCCTGGAGTTGGTATATATAGTAAGGGGGACCCACACCTAGGTCGGTTTACATTGGTATGGTATGTAGTTTGTGGTTTTGGGAAAGTGTTTACTTGCCTTGGGACAATTTCCATGGTTCGTGATTTTCACTTTCGATACTTTTATTTCACGATACTGAAATTCAACATTTCAGTGTACACACACACACACACACACACACACACACACACACACAGACACACATAAAGAGAGATACACACACACACACACACACACACACACACACACACACACACACACACACACACACACATAAAGAGAGATACACACACACACACACACACACACACACACACACACACACACACACACACACACACACACACACACACACACACACACACACACACACACACACACACACACACACACACACACACACACACACAAAAAGACACACACACACACACACACACACACACACACACACAGAAAGACCAGCCCCCACTGCATACACAAGTGTGAAAAGTGGAAGATGATAAAGAAAAATGATACGGCATTACTAAACCAGAAAACGGTATTATAGTTAAAGAAAAAACAATATAATTAAAAAAGGCAAAAGGAAAGAGGGCAGACCTAGTAAAAAATATAATTACTTCATAGGGTCATAGTTTTTTACTAAGCTTATGGTCAAAGCAGACCATCAAGAATATCAGCCATGTCACTCAATAGTGTTGGAGACTAACAATGCCCCCCCATTAAGAAGACTTCGCCTGGGATTCAGAAAGTCTTACATTGAGTAGGAAGCTTTAACATGGCCGTTTCCCATTTGCAGTGAACTTTTGTGATTTGTAAACAGTCATATCCCTGAGGTTTCCTACTCGTGGAAGCTTCAGTGCAGAGGGTTGTCCTGCTTGTCAAGTCCCATGTTAATGTTTCAGTCTGGTAGAGTGGCTAATGCTAAGAAGCCAAGTGCTTTGTCCTGGAAATGCCTACAGCATTTACAATGCCGAGCAATTGTCTTCTCTTGGTCGAAAAAGTGAATGCTTTCAAAAGACAACAGTCACTTATTAATTTCTACAGAACCATTCATAGTACAGATAAGTTCAGCGAAGACCTGGATGGGGTGTGTGTCTGTTTGTGTTTGTGGATGTGTGTACATGTCTGTAATTACATGAGTGAAGCTGACTGAATGTGTGTGTGTGTGTGTGTGTGTGTGTGTGTGTGTGTGTGTGTGTGTGTGTGTGTGTGTGTGTGGTGTAAGGGTGTGTCTTTGTCAAAGTAATCCATGGACTGCCAGGAAAAACAATACTGCCATAATGTGTGAAAATGATAATGTTAAACAAGGGCAATTCAGAGATATGCCCATTAGCCAATAATACAGTAAGGTCTTTCTCACTGCAGCCATAGCTGTCTGTAAACAACATTTTCTCATTGTTGCGTAAATTGACCTACTTACAGAAGGCAATTTACACAAGTTGTGAGAATTGTTTTAAATCCTAGGGTTTCTCCACATATATCTGATGAAAATTTGCAACCACCCATCCAGTCATACAGAGTGGTTTTGAAGTTTGCTTTGGAAGTTCTCTGCTTCACAGATAAGGACAGTCTATTCTGGAAATGTTGTTTACACTGGGTAAGGCATCTGTCATGATATATGGTATTGCTGAAGTGGTAGCATAGGTTTAGGTATCTAGAATGGGCATTTGTTTACCACTGTTTCAATTTAGGTGAAGGATTTGAAGGAGTGCTGGGTCTTTCATAGCATGGAAGATTATGGCGATATCACCCCTTAGAAGTATGTATGATACTGAGTATAGGGACAATGATTTTAATCTAGCAAAGATAAACTTTCTCAGACTAAACAAGAGCCGAGCTGATATTTTCAACTTGTGTCAAACAGTGTTGTATCCACCTTAAATGAAGCTCACCAAAAATCCATTATAAAGATAACAATGTGGTGCTTGGAGTCCATGAAAAAGGGGGTAATGCCCTTATTCATGTTTCACATTTTTAATTAAGTTATTGTTTGTTAGTTGGGTGGCTGGACTGATCTAAAACATACTTTTTTAGGCATTATGTAGGCCATTGGCAGATGTATGAACATTCATTCCTAAAATAACAAATAACACAGGTGTACAAAAGTTACTGAACATATGTAAACAAAGCATCACATATAATTTCAGAAATGTTATACTAATTAATACCAGGTATTGTACAATGCGTCTAACAAATTCAGATTTACAGATTATTTTAGAATGTAGGAGGTCACTAAGGAATTAAGTCAAACAGACATGCCTATATTAGTCTGTCAACATACATGCAACAAAGAGACTAGATGGGACAAAACTACATGGAGTACAGGCCAAAGGCCCGCCTCTGAGACAAGGGTGAGAGGTTTGCAGCATATATAAATAGGGTAGAGTGGTGAGTGGCAAGGAAAGGTTATTAATTTTTAACTTGCGTAGTTTATGGCGCTTTTACAGCCCCTGTGGAACAACACAAAGAATCCACTTCACATGCTTGATCATGGCTGACCAGCTTCATTCTCTTGACTGCAGTATGCCTTCTTCATTCATCCTTCATCTGATCTGTACACTGTACAGCAACCCCTGTGTAACCTTCCCAACATTAAGGAATTACTCCCGTGGGGAATGTGGTCTTTTTTTTCCTCAGGAAACACCATAGTTTGGGTGAAGGTGATAACTATCCTGAAGTGTGGATAGAGCTGTTGTGTTGCACAGTTTGTTTAGTTTCACAGCAAACTATACTCAGCAACAATTTCATCCTGTTGTTCTTTTTTCAATGAAGAATAATGCAACAGGGCAGGAGGGATGAAGAGGGCAGGTATTATGAGAGAAGGGGTGAACAAAGTAGCTGCTATAGGAAAAGGAAACACTTGATAGAGGCACTGGGAACTAACATCGGGTGGCACGATACCAGGGCATTTCTATGGGCTAGGCTTGTAAAGGCTCCAGGGCTATTAGCCTAGTACACACCTATGGACATATGAGCTGCAAGTACATATGAAGGTCTAATTGAGCAGGGGAGAGGAAGTGCAATGAAAATTTAAAAAATAGATGTAATAAGTAAGGAGGTGAGGCAGAAAAATTGAAAAATATGACATGAGAGATTGGATAGATAGGTGTAATAAATAAGGAAAAGGTGAACAGTTGGGTAGGTGGTGTGTCAGAACTAAAAGGTTATGACATGAGAGACTGGATGGATAGGTGTAATAAAAAATGAAAGGGTGAAGAGATGATGGCATGCATGGGCAGACTAAAACTCAGTACACCATTAAATCATCTGTGTACCAGTACTGGGTGTTGAGCAAGTAGTCACAGTATAATTGCTGAACAATAGCGTTATGATGAGAAGCCCCACTACCGTGAAGTCCTGTGCCACTCCTAGTGTAATAGGAGTCAGATCTGAGCTGGTACTATTGTCACTTAAACTGAGGTACTTGAAGCATTTAATTAAAGTACTGACTTGAAGTACATAAGACACTCATATGCCTTGGCTAGATTCATAAATAAAGCTCTTGATAACATTCTTTTATCCATTCTGGTTAGGATTCTGTTGATAAGAAACCAGGAGGCAGTTTCTCTACTTCTGCCATTCTGACAGTCAGCCTATATGCCATATTTGCTAAGATAGTTTTGAATTTAATCAGCTATAATCATTTCAAAGATCTTAGTTAAGATGGGAACTGGGCAGATTTGGCCAAATAAAACAGTACATGTGTTAACCACATTATTGTTCGAAGGGTCATTTCCAAGAAAAAAATTAAAATTTTTTCATCAGGTTGACTTTGACAAAGCAATGCATTCCCAGCCTGAAATGTCCTGCATATCTGTACCTGGCATCTTTGGAAGTGGGATAAAATGTCATTTTTCCATTCACTGGAGGCCGAGTTCCTAGTTACAGAAAGTTAAAAGATGTGTAAAAGGCATGGCAGTTCATTTACTAGAGACTTCAAGAAACATTGGAGGAGATGATAAACGCTTGTGTTATTCTTTTCATTGCACTGGGACCACTATAATTTTCCTGAATTTAAATTTGAACATCTGTTGTTCATCAGCATGTTTTGCATGCACGTTGGAATCCATTGGAGTATAGTGGCAAATGCTGCAGAATAAACCCTCCTAAATAACTGATTTTGAAAATACTTCATCCATGGATGCACAAGTCATTTATTGCCTTTACCTGTCAGCAACTGTGAAGTGTAAAAATCAGAATGTCTTTGTTTATAAACTAAGCTTAAGTCATAATTTCCTTTTGTTATTTATCCTGTGTGGCATGTGATGATGATATTTATTTTCAATCCTTCAGTTCAGGAAAGAAGTGGTTGATAGCCCAAACCAGCCTGATTGCCTGTTGATTGTAAGAGGTGCCATATTTTCTTCAAGTACTTTCTGTTACTGACTGATGCATTTCTTATGAAGCCAGGGCCCTGGCAACTAAACAGCAACAATTCAAGCATGAACTTATGAAAGATGGTAGCTGTATATCTGATCCTGTAATTATTTTTATGTATTTATTTATTTACATATTTATTTAGTTTATTTATTTATTTATGTATTTATTTATAGTGTTCTTTGGGAGTGACCCAAAGTATCTCTATTTGATAAGGGAACTTTCTCAAAGAAAAAAATGCTAAATCTTAACAACCATAGACACTATCTGATGACTTTGAGGAAGACTGCGACTTGTCAGATTCTGCTGTTCCCTGGGGGACAGAAATAGTTATCTTTGAAATACGGGCAAAGGGTTGCTGCTGAGATAGAAAATTCTGCAAAGGGAAAAATACTACTATCACCAAGCACTGAAAACAGATCCATGATGTAACACATCAGTCATTATGGGCAATTAAATTGGGAATATTCATAGCTAATTGTAACTGTGAGAAAAAGATTCCTATTGACATATGATTTTCTTCTTTTTCAATGAAAAACGCTAGCATCACTAGACACTTTCAGAAAATACTCTGGCTGACTGTAATGCATCATATAATGGTGTTATCTAGGACCAATATATTTAGCTATTTGTGACTAGGACAGATGGCTCCTGTTGATATAGAATATTCTACATTGAAAGATAAATACTGATAAGCTGTATATGTGTGCGTGTGTGTGTATATATATATATATATATATATATACACACACACACACACACACACACACACACACACACACACACACACACACACACACACACACACACACAGACACACACACACACACACACTTACACATATTTCTGTGATTTACTATCATAGTCTTGAAGACCACAGTCTTGAAAATCAGAATCCTGAGACCATAATATTGAAAGACCAAAATGCTGAAGACGACAGTGTCTAAAAATCCTGAATACTGACTTACCCTACTAGTGTGAATCTAGAAATGAGTACTATCATTGGTCCTGCAAAGGTGTGAATCTAGGAACAAATAAAGTACTAGCATGGGTCCTGCAGGGGTATGGACCTAGGAAAGAGTGGTAACATAGGCGCTGTGGGGGTGGGGCAAGTCCAGGAATCTGATATTGATATACATTATACATAGTTATTATAAAATGATACAATTATCTATGAGTTAGGTAGAGGATGCCTGTTGATACTGGATAATCCAGACAGTAAAAGTTCTAATATCACTAGGCACTGTTTGAAAACATTTTGTCAGACTGTAATGCACCAGACATTGGCATTATTAAGAAGAGGAATACAAATATATATTGAAATGAACCATTTACTTCTCTTTTGTTAATAACATTATAGGTGTTGATGTCCTTCAAAAGTTCTAAAATCTTGTTCTTTTGTTAAATGGTTTGCTAAAATGTATTAAAACCTCTTCATTTAAAGAAAAAAAAGAGTTAGCCAAGTCCAGCCTTGATGCCAGCTTTGAATGTGTTTGAATGTATTTCTGAAAGGGGAAGAAGGAGTATATTAGCTAATTTACTGTCCAACAAGTTTTACAACATGTCTGCTTATGAAGCATTAGCTTTGAGAAAGGTAAAGTTTGGCAACCTTAGATACATGAGGGCAGACAAAGTAGATACTTTACTGATTATGCCACAAGCTGTCAACAACAACAAGGTTTTGGAACTTTTGAATGACATTGAAACTTAAGAGGTTATCAACAAAGGAAAGTAAATGGTTTATTTCAGTATATTGACATGAAATGTAAGAGGTTATCAACAAAGGAAAGTAAATAGTTTATTTCAGTATATTGACTTGGTTATATTTGAATTGTTGCATGAAAACAGAATTATCTGATATTTTCAGTTTCTTGGTTGTAGAACATTCAATTTTGGGGTATTTGGGGTATTTCAAAGAAGGACTTTTGTAATTTTCCTTTAAGATACATTGTAAGTTCTAGAGGATCAACAAATGAAACTTTGTCTATGAAATTCCAAACAGTGACTGCCCCTTCCAGTGTAAACCTAGAAGTGAGTGCTAACATGTGTGTTGCAGAAGTATGAATCTAGATATGAGGGCTAACATGCGCCCTGCAGGAATAAAATATTGAACGAACTAGTACAGAGAGGTAAGTTTTATATCAAGGACTCCTGTAACTTTGTTGAAAAATTAAGTCAGTTGGATATATTGGCATACTACCAAAAACCATGAAGATCACATCAAGTTCAGACAGTTAAGAAATGACACAAAAAAATCAATACTGTTAGATAAAAGAAAGTACTACATACAACTTCAAAATACCCAGCAAAGTAACCCCCAAAAATTTTGGGCAGGTATAAATACTCTCTTACACCCAGGTTGTATTGTCACCCCCCCACCTGTAGGTGCAGACCAGGACAATCCAAAGGAAGTAGCAAGAACCTTTAACACCTTCTTCACTGAAACCATTCAGTCTCTTGCCAACCAACTATCTCCCAACAGCTCACCTCTAACATCCCATAATACTACCTTACCTCCCCCATTTCATCTCAAACCCATCTCTACATCCCTTATCCGTACCCTTCTGCAAAAACTCAAACCTACCACCATTGCTGCCGATCTTCTTCCTGCTGAATATCTGCAGAAAGCAGCAGATGCGATAGCGTACCCAGTTTCCATTCTGATTAACAGAACAATATCTGAAGGTGCAATTCCTATCACATGGAAGATTGCACATATTATCTCCCTTCATAAGGGTGGAAACTCTAGGGATCTATCCAATTACAGACCTATTGCCATACTTTCACCTTTGGCCAAAATCATGGAGAAATGCATTCATATGCAACTGTTAAAACACCTTATAGACAACAACTTGCTAGCTAGCTGCCAACACGGTTTCAGGCCATTTCACAGTACTACTACTGCCCTTCTATCCTTCTCCAACTGTATAAATAAAAACCGCAATAACAACACTCTATCCTCAGCCCTCTTTATTGATCTCTCCAAACCCTTCGACATGGTTAACCACAAACTTCTCATTAACACACTGAAAAACCTGTCCCTTGATACTCTTTCTATACAATGGTTTGAATCCTACTTAAGCAATAGGCAACAAGCAGTCATGTGGGGGAACAACCTATCTCCCCATCTCCCCATCTCACTAGGTGTCCCCCAAGGTTCTATACTTGGACCACTTCTATTCTCTGTCTTTATCAATGACCTGTACACTGTTATTCCTCAGGCCTCCTTAATACAATATGCTGATGACTCCACATTAATCTGCACAGCCCCAAATCCAGCAGACCTACAATCTCATACCCAAAAAGTGTTTAACACAGTTGAGGATTGGCTACAACATCAATGTCTTATCCTAAATCCTAAAAAAACCAAACTTCTACTTTTTACTCCCACCCATAGACACACACCTCTAAACTTTACTGTCACTTCTAACAATGGAACTATTATATCCCCTGACTCTAACACAAAACTTCTAGGGATACTAATTGACAATAACCTTAACTTTGAGGCCCACATAAACAATACCATAAAAACAGTTAACAAAAATCTAGGCTCACTATATAGAATCAAATCCTTTCTTACCCCACTAGCTAGATCTACTATTGCCCAGACCCACTTAATCTCTACCCTCCTCTATGCCTCCCCTATTTATACTAACCTCTCAAAAACCAATATGAACAAACTAGTAGTCTCCTACAACAATATTGCAAGATTTGCAACTGGCTCTACATTTAGGACCCACCACTGTATTAATTATAAAAATCTTGGATGGCTAGAGTTGCCCAACCTACTTCTACTTAATCAATTAATAATTGCCTATAAAATCCTGTATCAGCCTAGTAACACACCAATTCTTACCAACCTTATCACTCCCTACAGTAACCTTAATACCCTGCGCTCAGCTACTAAAATGCTAGTACTAACACACATAGCCAACAACAAGGCAGGGGACTCTCTATTTTCTAACACCATTGGTAAAACCTGGAACTCTCTTCCCAGCGACCTAACCTCACTACCATCACTTACACAATTCAAAATCAGGCTTAAATCCTACCTTAAAACACATTGGCTATGCACCTGTCTTAACCCAGACTAACAACTCTTGTCTTCTCACTAAATTTCTAAATCTTAATGTCTGCATAATCTACCTGCATACTGGATTCCAGAAGCTTAACTTGTCTTTCAACTAATGTGGACTATCTCTTCTATCTTAATATCTCTCTTTGTCACTCTAGTATCTTATGTTAACACACCTCTTTCTAGCATGTTCCTGTACTGTACTTATTTACTTATTTTTTACCCAACTATTTATTTCAATATGTTCTTTTTTGCATAAAATAGCTAAATTGTATATAGTACTTCTATTTGTTAAACTGTGAATTTATTTACTGTTTTTATTTGATTAACGTCATACATTGCTTTGTACTCTCGAGGAGCTTTTCTCCCCGGGCCTCTGCTGAAAATGGATATGTATCCAGCTGGACTAGCCCGGTCAACAAATGTAAAATAAATAAATAAAATAAAATATTAATTCTCTAGGATCAACATTTATTATGGTGACAGTGGCTATAGCATTCTTTTAATTAGTTATGCCTGATCATAAAGGTTTAGACATTATGACTGATTTTTTTAATGAGTAAAGCTGGCTATACACAGGGTATGACTGAAATGGTTTGTATCGTAATGAAACTGGTTTTAAGAACATTTTTTTTTTCATTTTTGGTGGCAACATACATAGACATTGGGCCAATTTTATGGAATGGTAGAAAAAGCTTCTAGTGAAGGTGAGAGGCTTTTTTAAAATAATATTTCTTGTGAGTTTTATTGATGACTTTTTTATTTGGGATGGGGAAAATATTTCATTAGAGAGCTTTATTGCTGGTTTCAGTCAGAACACTTCATTCTTGAAGTTTGTAATGTTACATTCTCAGACAGTGATTGCTTACATGGACATCAAGACTAATGCTGTATTGATATTTATGGAAAAGGTTACACTCCTGTGTTTTTAGGAAAACTGAAAGTAGGAATTTTTATTTGCATGTGGACAGTTACCATCCCAGACACATGAATGAAAATGTCATTACAAAACATGCAGTTAGGCTTTCTAGACTTACAGTAGATCATCCAAATGTCGATTATCAGAAATGTCAGTTATCAGAACCAGCATTCTAAAGTTTTCAAGTAGCAAAAACTGTAAAGTCTGAATACGTAAACATTATATGTATTTGCTTGAGAATGTTTCTTGAGCTTGTAGCCAGTTTGTGTGTAAAAAATATTCTTTATTGTCCATTGGAATCGCTGAATGGTTGAAAGGTGTATTCCTGCATGCAGAAAAAAACAAGATTTTACAAGTTTTTTATCCGGTTCAATTATACGTTTGATTATCTGAACAATTTGATTATCCAAACTACCCTAGGTTCCCAATTAGTTTGGATAATCGACTCTCTACTGTACTACAAATTACATTGTGTTTTTTATAGGGATTTGGGCCTACTGAAAAAATATTTATTTATTTATTTACAGGGCTATGAAGACAGTAAAAATGCAAGTGCACTAAGATAGGTGACAGACAAGACAAAGGATTGTTACTATCCAGTTTTAGCAAACCTTTTAATTGATACTGATGACATCACCTAAAAAGGCAATAATGTTTCAGCAACACGGTTTAGTCAAGGTTACAGTAAAAAGTGAAATGAGCCAAAAATTCATTTGGCTTGGTGGAGTTTTCACTATACTTTTCAAGGTTACAGTAAACACTTTGTAAATTCTGTGGTTATGGAATAGAGTGTGGATGCTGGCAGAATTAAACATGTTATGGCTGAAAATGAAAACGTTTGTGGGATAATCCAGAATTAATTAAACTAGTAGGGGAATGACCTTGGCTTGTAAATAAGAACAAAGTTACTCTGAAACATAAAGTTCTGACAAAAACCCTGGAAAAAGGTACATACTACACTCTAAGCCATGAGCTATTTTAGTGCTAAATGCAATTCATTCAGTTAGTTTATATTTTTTATATTAAATGCTATAAACCAGGAGCTATTTTAAGGCCCCTTTTCTCTTGTACCTTGGACTGAAATGTAAGGTCAACAAGCTAGTCTAACCTCATTCATCAGCCTAATAGCACCTGGTATGCTCAGGCAGTGTAACAATGTATTGAATTACTGATTAGCTCAACAATATCTTTTGCAAGAGATACAATTACTTATCTAAACTGGAGGCCACCTTTTCAGAACCATACACATCTTGTGGGTATCGCACACTAATCCAGCATTCCACATAAACTCAGTGTAAATTATCATATACTGAGGCTGTCAAAAAGTCCTTATCCAAGCCCCCAAGACCCATTAAGAAGAGGACACAGCATAAACTAAGTACTACAATACTTACTGGTGCAACCAGAGCTAAAAGGCACTAGGTGGTAGATTAAACAAAATCCAATGCATCAATACACTCAGCAGACAAAATCAAAAATTAAAATAGTGATTGGTGACACCAAAGTCAGGCACACTGACTCTACTGTCACAAGGCTGGATAAGAGCGGAGTGACTTTGAGTTGTCTTTCAGGAGCCAAAATGGCTGACATTTCAAGGGCCCACTGTTGACCTTAAAGCAGATTATGATTATGACATGGTCGTGGTCTTCTAAGTAGTAGGCAAACAACCCTGCACACAAATGCCTGAGGGATATGCAGAAAGACATGTTAGAACCCTCCATGCATGCCACAAATACAGAATCCTTCTTTCACCAAGAATGATGCTGAAGAAGAAAGAAAAAAATGATTAGTTTATGAACTTAGTAAATAGCTAGTGTTATTCTAGGGTGATCCATTATGTGTTGGAGTGGGACCAAATACTTGGCAATTGAAACTCCTTTGCCAGAGACAGAGTGTACTTCTTATTGCAAAAGTTCCATAAAGTGGCCAAAGCCCTTGCTGACCCTGTGTGCCTTTTTTAGGCAAGGTTCAGTTTATGGACCTCCTACCTTAACCAGTTTAACAAATTAAGCACAAGACCACATCAAGATGGCTATGCTCTGTGCCAGGAGTTTAACAGTTTGCCTGAACTTGAGACCATCTTGCATTTGGAGCACATTCATATGAGTATTGTTACTGAAACCTGCTTAATTACTCAGGCACTCCCTTTATACCTGGCCTTCACACTTGCCATGCCTTTAGACCTGATAGAAACTGTGGTGGCATATCCATTTTTGATAGAGACCACATTATCTTGAGGTAGATTGTGACAGACCCCAAAACAGAAGTAATTGAGAGCCAAGTCACACTAAAGAGTCCAAACTCATTTTCCTGGTACTCTTCTCCTGCCTAAATCATTACTACAACTCTTTATTTCTGTCCTCTGTCTGTAGTGTAATTTTAGTCTTTTTCCATAATTTAAGCTTCTTGGCTTTTATCAGAAGACCCAGTAGCTTAGCTACACCTAGAAATTCTTACCAAACAATGTGCTATGTAGTAGTAAGGCCCTACACATTCTATTGAACTGGTCTAGTAAACTAATGGAAGCTATTAACATTATCATTTCAACAGTAAAACTGTGGAATATAGTATCTAGGATCTATATATTTTCTATTTTTTTCTTCATATACTAATTTTTTGTCTTTTATGTGATATTTAACATTTGCTGTTTGGCATTACATTGTATTGTATTGTATGGCATTTTGTAAGATTTTTTAATTGGAGAGCTTTTCTTCCTGAGCCTCTGTTAATATGGAGCCTGTCATAGTCCAGTCAGACTTTCCCAGTTAACAAATGCTAACAAATAAATATATATAACCAATTATTAGATCATAGCTTGCAAGACCTCACTATAATTCTTGAAAACCATGTTAGATTCTTAAATATTCTGGATGTACTTCCTATAATCAGAAACCCAGTCATCTTGGCAGAGTTTAATTACCTGATTAATTAGAAAACCTATGCTTCAAATGTATGACATGTCCAACATGTTTTCGACTTCATCAAGAAGGTTCATAGGTTGGTACTAGGTTATCAGCCCTAGGGCCTATACAAGCCTAGCCATAACAATTCCCTGGCTATTTCTTCCCACACTATTTATTTCCCTGGACCCCTGTCTAGCAGGGCGACTGACATGATCCCCGTGGTGAATTTCCTTTCTCCCATCCAATCGTCAAGGTTCCTTTTGAAGAGGACCAAAGAGGCACTCTGCTTGACATGTATGGGCAATCTATTCCAGAGTCTGGGGAGTCTCTGGGTCAGGAACCTATCCCTCCAGCATGTTTTGTTTATTGTGATGACAAGGTTTAGATCCCTGGAGCGTGTGGCTCTGAGGGATTGGGATTTCTTTAAGTGTAGCATGTCCAACAGCTCTGGGTTTGACATGGCCTTGTATGTTAAGCAAAGATCGCCTCTGAGTAGATGATATGCGACAGAGTATAGCTGGAGTTTTTTAAGGTGGTCAGCACAAGGCATCTGCTTTAGGCCTGTGATTCTTTTAGTGAGGTATTTCTGTGGCCTTTCCAGTTGTTGCAGATGTCTTGAGAGGTACATACCAAACGGGGCATTGTATTCTATAATGGGTCTAATGAGGCATGAGTACAGTGGGACAATGACCTCCTTTTTTTCTGGATGAAAAGCCCTTAATGATGAGGTGTGCCACATAGAAGGATTTCCTGACTGTTGTGGCGATGTGGTTATCGAAGGTGAGACCACTGTCCACCTGTGTCCCTAACTCTCTTATCAAACTTTCAGTGTTTAGTGTACTGCCACTTATATGGTAATTCACGGATATATGTTTTTTCCCAAAGGGGATAACTATACACTTCTTGGCATTGAGCTTGAGCCCATGGCTCTGGCACCAAGCATCTGTTTCTGTAAGGCCCTTTTGTAGAGTATCCACATCATTTGGGGATTCAATAATGGCTCCCAGTTTGCAGTCATCTGCGAACTTTGTTATCCAGAGTCCCTTAGTGTTGGCCTGTACTTCAGAGAAGTAGATGCCAAACAAGAGCGGTCCCAGGACTGAACCCTGAGGTACTCCACTTGTCACTTGTCTGGAGCTGGATTTGGAGTCGGCTACGTTTACAGTGTGGGTTCTATCAGTAAGCCAGTTAGCAACCCATTGGGTGATGTAGGGATTAATGCCCAGCTTAGTAAGTTTATCTATGATTCCAGAGTGGGGGATGGTGTCAAAGGCCTTGGCAAGGTCAAGATAGGCTGTATGGACCACCTTACCCTTGTCCATGGCTCTGGAGACTGATTCAAAGAAGTCAATCAAGTTCAGGAGACAAGATCGGCCCTTCACGAACCCAAACTGGGTGGAGTCCAGTGTTTGAAGGTTGCCAATGTCTTTGTTTATAAGTTCCATGATAATACGCTCCATGGCCTTGCAGATAAGGCTTGTCAGACTGATGGAACGGTAGTTTCCGGGGTCCAAGGTGGATCCCCCCTTGTGGAGTGGGATGACTGTAGCTGTGCACCACTCAGTGGGCACGAAACCTGAGGTGAGGCTATGATTAAACATGACACTTATGTGAGGTGCCAGTTCATATTGTAGTTTATGTAGTATACAGCCATGTCATCTGGTCCCATGGATGCTGTATTCTTAGCTTTGGAGAGTGCGTTTTTTACATGTGTGGCCATTATTACCGGAATTTGGCAATCTTCCGGTATTGAGATGGGCCATTTAGGGGGTGAGAGGGGGGTGAAGTTGGCACTGAATCGATCTGCCAGGATATTGGCAATATCCTTGGGATCAGTATATTTAATGCCATTCTGTTTTAGCTCAGAGCAGATCTGAGCATTGCCATTTAGATTCTTGACATAGTTATAGAATGCCTTGTTGTTGTCTTTGGAATCTTTGGCAATTTTATTTTCATAACTAGCTTTGGGGGATTTTATGAGGGATTTCAGTTTCTTACTGAGGCTGGTAAGGAAGTTTTTTGCATCCTGGGATGTTCCTGTTTTCTGCAACAGTTTCTTCCTTTTGTTGTAAAGTTTGTTTATGGCAGGGGACCACCAGATTGGCTTCTTTTTTTTTTTGGATGAGAGCATCTTGGTTCTATTTGGGATGGCACAATTTATGCATGAGTGGATGTGCTCGTACAGTGCCTTAGTGTAGGATTCAGAAGAACTCCCTAGACCAAGTTGTCAAAAAAACTACTAGAGGATAAAATGTTTTTGATGTGGTCCTTACAAACTTAACATCTAAATATACTATTCCCATGGTATTGTATTTTCTTCACTGGTTAAGTCTGAATATAAACTGGTAACCTTTTTTCATCAAACTTTCTCAATGTTCAGATGCAAATATCACTGAATTCTAGGACTTCAACATACATTCCTTCTAAAATTTCATGGCACAGTCTCCAAATTCACATACAGCTATATTACCTAAGATACTGATGAGGCAAGTGCTTATGTAGACAAATTATATTCTCAGCTGGATAAATATATTACCTGTCCCAGCTAGATCAAAACAAAATGGGAAATTTAAGAGCAAACCAGTATGGTGGTGCACAAGCAAAAATAAATTGTACACTAATAGAAAATATACAACAAAACTAAGGCCAACAAATCAAGGATAAGATCAAGAATTTATTAAAGAGATTGAAAAATGTCATCAGGAAAACAAAGGCATCCTCTGAACTAAGACTAGCATCATACGCTAAAGACAGCTGCAACTCCTTCTTTTGCTGCATCAGAAAGATACAAAATAACAGTCAACATTGCTCAGAGCTCATCCAGAATGGAAACATCCACTCAGATCCAATGGATATTGCAAATATACTCGTAAACAAATTTAGTACAAACTCAATCCCTAAAACAATTCCTCAAGGTGTTCAACCCCTAGCTATTACCAAAGAACATTTACTAAAAGTACTTTCTAAAATGAAAATACATTCTCAGTGGGACCTAGTAATATACCTGGCTGCATAATGCATGGAGCACTAAACAAATTCTGGTAGATGCACTCCTAAATCTATTAAACCCAAGTTTAGCAACTAACTGGCTCTGTCCTTAGGTATGGCTCACAGCAGTGGTGATGCTAGTTCACAGGGGTGACCCCATCACTCACCCTGGAAATTCTATATATCATAATGGACCTGATTAAAGCTGATATCAAAAATCCTGTCAGACTTGACCCCTAGCAGTTTGGCTTTGTTAAGCGTAGATTATATCTGATGAATCTGGTAAACTTTTTTGAGAAGGTTATACAGGCAATAGTCAGTGGACATACTGTCTATACACTGTTCCATGATCTTGTAAAGGTATTTGCTAATATACCTGATGCCAACATAATAAAACACTAAACGCACTCCAAACTGACACCTGTATAGTTAGATGGATTGCAAATTTGATGAAGGATAGAACCCACACAGTGAGGGTGGGAGATGCTTCTTCAGAAAACATGAAGGTGACCAGTGAAGTTCCTCAGGGATCTGTCTTAGGACCTCTGCTACTCAACATCTGCTTCTTGGATCTCCAACTCACAAACAAGGTTGTCTGGTTAATCAAGTTTGCAGATGATTCTAAACTGGGTGTCATCCTCAATTCTTTCTCTCTCACACAGGCACTCTGATATGAGCTTGCATTTGTTAATAACTGGTGAACTAAAAATGGACTCAAATGAAATGCCAAAAAGTGAAATATTGCTACATTTGGTAAATATTCCTTCCTGCTAGCTTACAGTATACACAAAACCTCACTTCAAAATGAGAATATACTGAGAAATCCTGGAACATGGGAGGATATTTGACTTTCATTTGACACTCAAGTTGCAATGGTGGTTATAAAGTCTTTATATCATGCACACTGCATTGAAAAGGGCATATATTCTAGGTCAAACCTAGGTCTACCCCTTATATTCTGCACTGATTACACCCATCATAGAAAACAATGCCCCTTTGGAATGTATCTCACTAGAAACATCATGTAATTGGAAAGACCACAGAGATTACTGACTAAAACGATCAAAGGCTTAAAAAACTGAGCTACCATGACAGACTGGAAGCTCTATCTCTGTATTCAGTATCTTATAGATTCCTTAGGGGAGATGTGTGCCTTGCTTATCAGGCCATAAGGAATCCTGTAGTTCAAGACCTCATATCTTCTTCTTCTTATTTCGGCTGCTCCCGTTAGGGGTCACCACAGTGCATCATCTGTTTTCATTTCTTGCACTGTCACACCAACCACCTGTATGTCCTCTCTCACCAGATCCATAAACCTTATCTTAGGCCTTTCTCTTTTCCTCTTACCTAGTAGCTCCATCCTTAGCATCCTTCTCCCAATATAACCAGCATCTCTCCTCAGCACATGCCCAAACCAACACAATCTTGCCTCTCTGGCTTTGTCTCCAAACCATCCAACCTAAGTTAACCCTCAAATATATTGATTCCTAATCCTGTACATCCTCATCACACCCAATGAAAATCTTAATATCTTTAACTCTGCCACCTCAATTTCTGACTCCTGTCTTATCGTCAATGCCACCATCTCCAACCCATATAACATAGCTGGTCTCACTACCCTTATAGACCTTCCCTTTCACTCTTACTGGTACCCGTCTGTCACAAATCATGCCTGAAACTCTTCTCCACCCACTCCACCCTGCCTGTAATCTCTTCTTCCCCTCTCTTCCACACTCACCATTACTCTGAACTGTTGATCCCAAGTATTTAAACTCATCCACCTTCACCAACTCTACTTCCTGGATCCTCAATATTCCTCTATCCTCCCTCTCATTCACACACATATATTCTTAGTCCTGCTCACCTTCATTCCTCTACTCTCTAGAGTATATATCCACCTTTCCAGGGTCTCCTTAACCTGTTCCCTACTCTCACTACATGTCACAGTGTCATCTGCAAACATCATAGTCCATGGGGACTCCTGTCTGATCTCGTCTGTCAACCTGTCCATCACCACTACAAAATAAGAAAGGGCTCAGAGATGATCCTTGATGCAATCCCACCTCCACCTTAAATGCATCTGTCACTCCCACTCCAGATCTCACCGCTGTCACACTGCCCTTGTACATTTTCTATACCATTCTTACATACTTCTCTGCCACTCCTGACTTCCTCATACAATGCCACAATTCCTCTCTATCCACCCTGTCATATGCTTTCTTTAAGTCCACAAAGACACAATGCAACTCCTTCTGACCTTCTGTATACTTCTCTATCAACACCCTCAGAGCAAGCATCTCATCTGTAGTGCTCTTTCCTGGCATGAAACCATAGTGCTTCTCACTGATCATCACCACCCTTCTTAACCTAGATTTCACTACTCTTTCCAATAACTTCATGCTGTGGCTGATCAGTTGTATTCCTCTGTAGTTAACTACACCTCTTCACATTACCCTTATTCTTAAAAATCGGTACCAAAACAATTCTTTTCCACTCCTCGGGCATCCTCTCACTTTCCAAGATTTCCTTAAACCATCTGGTTAAAAACTCCACTGCCATCTCTCCTAAAAACATCCATGCTTCCACAGGTATGTCATCTGGACTAACAGCCTTTCCATTCTTCATAGCTGTCCTTACTTCCTCCTTGCGAATCTGTTGCACTTCCTGATTCACTATCCTCACATTATTCAACCTTCTCTCTCTCTTATTCTCTTCATTCATCAACCCCTCAAAGTAGTCTTTCCATCTGCTCAACAAACACACTCCCCTCACTTGTGAGTACATTTCCATCATTATCCTTTATCACCCTTACCTGCTGCACATATTTTTCAGCTTGGTCCCTCTGTCTAGCCAGTTGGTACAGGTCCTTTTCTCCCTCCTTAGTGTCCAACCTTTCATACAACTCTCCATATGCCTTATCCTTAGCCTTTGCTGCCTCCCTGTTCACCATACACCTCATCTCCTTACACTTCTGTCTACTTTCTTCATCTCTCTGACAGTTCCACTTCATCACCAACCTCTTTCTCTGTATACTCTCCTGTACTTCCTCGTTCCACCACCAGGTCTCCTTGCCCTCCTTCCTCTGTCCATATGTCACACCAAGCATCTTTTTAACTGTCTCCCTTACCAGCTCTGCTGTAGTTACCCAGCTATTAGGTATCTCTTCACTGCCACCCAGTGCTTCTTATAACTTCGTAAATTAAACAGTCCTGCAAATACTAAGACCTGAGATCTAAATATACTCAAACAAATAAACAAAATAAGTTGGAGAGATAGATTTGTCAAGTACCACCTACCTCTTCTCCAGGGCAAACTTCATCTCCAAATTTAGCAGTGTGATTCAGTACTTTCCTTCAAAATTCAATGGGCATTCATAAATTCAACCCTGGTATGTCTGACCTGTCCCTCCTAGAAAAGGGAAATAAGGCTAGGATGGGTACTAGTAAGGAGTTAATGACTTCCTGGCCCAGTTGCCTTGCATTTTTTTATGGTTCCATGTTTTGGTGATCACACAGATACAGATTCTCCCCATATGCTGTGCATTGCTCAGTACATCAGTTTTGTTTTTTTTTAAGACTCCTTACATTATTATGTACTAGTCTTGTATTGCTTAATCATTAGAGGAGAACCTCACCCACAGACTCAAAAACATGTTTATGTCATCATGGTTTGGTAGTTCCAACATTTTAACTCCACTCTGGGACTATTTATAGGTTTTAAATATTTTATATGTAATTTCTGAGTCTGACCACATGGGGTCTAGCATCTTGAAGTGATCCTGATTGTTTGGCCTGCCTCTAGGTTTACCACAATGCAGTGCTTGTCTGTAAAAAATAACATCACGCAGGCCTCTTTCTTCCTAAAGCTCCTGTCACTGCATTGATTTTGCATGCATACACTGCTGTCTTTCAGTCAGTTAGTTTTAAGTAACATTTCATGCAGTTCAATGAGTACTTAAAGCACAAACAGTGCAAATGGCCCAGAACAGACGTTCAAAGTGCTTTTTATTGCTGCTTTTGTTTAGAATGGCTAAATTGCAGTCTTTTGTGAAGCCTGAATTGTACTACTTCGACTCATCTCCCACTCATCTCCCACCCCCCCTTCACACCTAACTTCCCTAGCTGTCAAAGTGCCAAGGGTAATTTGAGCTGTTACCTGCTGTGATTGACAGCTCACAGCAGGAGACTTAACTCAGGTACTGTTTCCTTATTATAGCCTTTACTTTCTGTATGGGTAGGGGAAGGACCAGGGATTTGTGACATCACATCATGGGTGGGTTTTTAGGATGGTCGTGGTAATGTCAGTTTGGGGAGGAATTGGCCAGAAAAGTACCTGTATTCACTGGCCTTGATGACAAAAATGAATTGAAGACTGTAGCAAGCTTTTCCAGGCTGGGATAAACGTGTTTTTGAAAGTGAAACCACCACAGTACAGTAAGTTACTGTTCTAGTGGAGAGAAACAGTCAAATTAAAATATTTTAAATGCTGTATTGTTCTTTATTCATAGCAGGGACTGTAAATAGGGAGAAGAAGTTCAGAGACGTTGAGTGTTTAGTAATAGAATCCCATTGTTGTCCTTTAACTTTTTACTGACATCCAGTTTAAAAAATACTTCCTTTAACTTTTTACTGGCATCTAGTTTAAAAAATACTTCTTTCATGTCATAGAACTGCTTTCCTGATCTTAAGAAATATCTGTCTCCAATACCAAATTACTGCCTCAAAAGTGTTAGTATGGCTATCTATTATTAAACAGCCATACTAACTTATTGTGTTATTGTATTAAGTATTTGTCCCTGGGCAAAGCAGTGTACTGTGGCCACTACCTACACAACCATTCACAGGATTAAAAATGAAAATGGCTGATAAAATTAAACGTATATTTATTGATAATTCCAAAAAAATCAGTGTTTCAGCATTAAAAAGATGCTGTATAACAAAGATTAGTCAACATAAGCATTTTAACAATATAACATGAACCTTGAAAAGCACAAAAATTTCAATAAGTTAATGATACTGCAACTAGTAAACCATACAGATGGCACAGTATGGAATTATTATGAAATATTTATTATTAATCAAATGTTCAACATAATCATTTGAAAAATTTCTTTGCACTGAATTGCTTTATAATTGACTTGAAGTCAGTGGCCTTGATAGGGATGCCACCCCTCCATTTTTTTCCCGGTCTATCCAAATATCAAACTGATTCTCTGGTAGTCTGGAAAACACTGTACAAACTCCGGCATTCTGTTTCAAAAAGGAAACAGACTATCGGAGTTTGTAAATTGGCTGATTTACTATGCTTTTTTTTACAGAAAAGCATAGTAAATCAGCCGAAAGCAGGCAGCAGGAATGAAAAAAGAGGATGTTCCCTGCTGAGTGATGTCATCACGACATCACAAAATGGGCGGGATGTGGGTGGGAGAGGGGGTGGGGTGGGCAGGGTTACTGGTGACACGAGAGGTGTGGCTTTACTCTGGTTTTCACCATGAAGGAAGGTGGCAACCCTAGTCCTTGAGGATGTCATTTTCCACAGACAGTGAAAGCCAGTTCAAAGGCTGCTGCCCCATTGTACTGCAAAGTTGATTTTTTATAAGTTTTAGTCTTGAAAATGAACATTCTCCTGCACAGTTGGTAACCATCATGCACATGAATGCTCTGCAATTTCAACATTGGGAAACATAGATTTAAAGTTGTCAGAAATTATTTTTCTCTGCAATGTAGGGAGAGTCTCACAATTTTCACTAACAACAATGTAGTGCTTGAGATGAATGCATTCATTTAAAAGGTCAGCATAATCAAGGTCTTTGTGATACACATTAGCCAGATTTTCACACTTTTCATTTAGCTCATCAGAACCAATTGTTTTCAATTCACTGAAGTAGGAAAACAGATTCCCAATCAATGAATAAGCCTCTGCACATTTTGTCAGCTCAAAGATAAGTGAGTCCAGAACAGAAAGGAATGTTTCTACATTTAACTTTTTACTTTTAGTGACAAGTACCTCTTCTTCTGATCCGCCATATCTAGTAAGACACAAACTTGACACTTCGCTTCCGTTCCTGTTTTTTAAATATAGCTAAAACCTGAATCTGGACACTTACTCCTGCCTTTTAATTTGTATTCACTAAATGTGTCTCTAATTTCCTGAAGACAGGTTTTCAGAGATTCAAATAGATTCATGTAAAACAAGTATGTTCACATCATCTGATTACAGAACATTACTTGTTTTTTCACTCTTTCAAGAATGTTATTCCAAAGAATTGTCAGAAAGATTTTTTCCAGGTTCTCCATTTTCTCACTCAATCCTTCTGCCACTAGCCTTGTGTTCACATCTTGTTCAGTGCCAACTTATACAGAATCCAGTACGTTTAATTTTCTTGAAACCCCCATACAGACCATGAACAGCATCAACATTTGACATCCATCTGGTGTCAGACAGACGGTTGATCACAACATCTTTTCCTAAAGATGGCTAGGACTGCAATCGCCCGATCACACCTACTCTCTACTCTTTTATATGCCTCACCTGTACTCTCAAATCTCAACGAATCCGAACTAGGTAAGCTGTCCCATAGCTACAATCATATTGCCAGATTCGCCAATGGCTCCACCTATAGAATCTACCACTGCCAGAACCTTAAACAACTAGAGTGGCTAGAACTGCCCAGCTTAATTCAATTCAATCAACTCTTAATAGCGCACAAAATTTTGTACCACCCTGAGGATACCCCCTCACTTAAAAATATTATTAAGCCATATAGCAACCTAAGATCCCTGCGGTCAGCTGATAAACTACTGGTCCAAACTCACAAAGCTAATAACTCTGCTGGTGAATCCCTGTTTGCCAACTTCATTGGCAAAACCTGGAATTCGTTGCCAAACTATATAATCCTCCAATCCTCCAAAAGCCTCTTCAAAAAAACCTCAAACAATATCTCAAAGTGAATTGGCTATGCCCATGTACTAACCCTGATTAAGTTATAAACTAAAAGCATATTCTGCAATTATCATAACTTATAACTACATCATCAAGCTCTGCTTCCAATCTGATGTCTCTTACTTTTAATTGTCTGTCCATGACAATTGTGAGTCCCTACTAGGGAACAATACTAACCCATTGTATATAATCACTTTGTTTTTATAATTGTTTGCTAACTTCTGTGTAATCTATGTAAGTTTGTCTATGTGGAGCTTTTCTCCCCAGGCCTCCACTGAAAATGGACATGTATCCAGTCGGACTATCCTGGTAAACAAATGTGCAATAAATAAAATAAATAAATAAATGAAGCTTATGCTAGACCTGTCCATCAATGTCTAGAAGTAGAAGAAAAGGAATAAAGATGCTGAACAAAGTCAAAGAATTTTACAGTTTGTAGACAACACTTTGCTGCTTTCACTCTCACTAAGTACAGGTTGTGTCCAGCACAGGGGACATAGATGGAGAACTCATTCAGTTGATGAATCCATGCTTGCAATCTAGTATATTGTCCAGACATATCTGAGGCATTATTATATGACTGACCACTGCAGTTTGATAGTGGAACTTTTTTTCATTAATCCACAACAGTATCATAAGAAAAGATTGGGATAAACGTAATGAAACATTCCACAGGCTCACATCCTTGAATGTACTGGACAGTAAATGTCATTTGACCAGTGTGTGAGACATCTGGAGTGGAATCCACACTTACTGAGTAATGCTTTGACTCTTTTATTTCTTCAAGAATAGCACAAAAAACATGCTGTTCCATTAATGCAATAAATTTCTCACAAATGTTCACCGATAAATATGACGCCTTCCCTTTTCTACGATTTTATACAGTTTGAGATGTTCTTCCAAAAAAGGGTCAAATTCACTCAACAGCTCTAGAATACCTAATTAGTTTCCATTTTTTTGCTGAGGCAATAATTTGATTTTCTCGGCAAACCTCTAGAGCAAGAAAGTGAATTACAGAAACCACATGTATCAACACTGTATGCCAGTATTCCTGCTCTGAGTGATGATGTTCAAGTAACAGAGAATCTATGCATCTATTTTTTTTTAATTTGGATCAAATATGCTGATATGTACTTACGATGTTATTCTCCGTTGTCATGTTCCACAATAACATTGCTGTGTTTCCAGTCATTGAATCCTGATGTAGTAAAGGGAGACTCTATCTTGGACAACAGACAACATACAGTACAAATGACCTTGAGAAGGTGAACAGAGTAGCCATTCATGTTTTACACACTCACCATTCCGCATCTGACGTTTGAACATTCTTTGATAATTACCTTGTCTGAGTATTCTCTACTCCAGCTCCTTTATACATTCTCCATGAGTTTGTAAAGTTGCTATCATTATTCTGACATGATGACGGCCCACTACATATCCAGTAATTTACTGTGTTAGTATTGTTGATGATCCATAGCCCCGAATCTGTGTCCTGGATTACAAACTTCTTTACTGTTACAGATTTGGATATTTCCTCTTGTGGAATATCCCCAGCAGTAGGAAGAGGTAATGATACAATTGATATGTCTGCTAGAAATGGATGACTGGATGCAGGAGTGGATGTAGAGATGGATGCTATATTTGAAGGAGCAGTGTTAGTGGCTGATGATGTTGCACCTGGGTTCAACTAGGATGTTAATTTTGGAAGTTTATACATTTTCTCCTTCTCCTCTGCAGCTCTTTTCCTCTTCTGCGCTCCACTCAAAACACTATGTTTCATTTCTGCTCAAAGGGTTATTCATCAATATTTGAAACAAATTAAGACACAGTTTAGTGCAGTTTCAGCTGTAGAAAATTTAGGTCAATGAAAAAAGTAAACACCTTCAAAATGTATGTACAGTAGTGGTCCACTACTATGACTACGTACAAATAGGACCAATCCATAAATATGACCACAAAAGTTGCCTCACTTGTTAAAATAATTATTTATATAACTATATATATATATATATATATATATATATATATATATATATATATATATATATATATACACATACACACACTGTGTATATGTGTGTGTGTGTATATATATATATATATATATATATATATATATATATATATATATATATTATATGATTTTAAAGGATCAACAAAGGTATTTCATTTCATGGCTCATGTACAGTAGTAGATAGTCGATTATCCAAACTAAGTGGGACCTAGGGGTAGTTCAGATAATCAAACATTAGCAATCCATCTATATACTATGGGACTAGAACCCACAACATTCTGCAACAAGAACAAGTATAATACCTGCTGTGCTACTAATGATGCTTCTGAATGTTTCTGAATACTTAGCACAATTTTTGTTTGTGTCTTTCGGCTTTTCCTGGTTAGGGGTTGCCACAGCGGAACTCTGGTCCGCTAATGATTGGTAGTTGAGTTTTACGTGCCGAGTTACCAGCCCTGACACACAACCTTCAACAAAGGTATGCCCATTCACGTATGTTTCCACGCAGAAGACGCTCTAGCTGAGAATCGAACCGGACAGCGTCTTACTGTGAGGCGACAATGCTATCACAGCTACTTAGCACAATAATGATATCATTTGCTAAACAAGAGTTGCACATTGTAAACAGACTTGGCATAAGTCGCACTAAAATTCTCTTCCCCTGAAGCTCTCAGCTCCTTCTAAAATGCACTTGACTCTCACTTTCTTGCAAAATTCACTCGACAATCAATCATATCTCTCAACTTTGTAGCACAATAAATCTGAAAAAAACAAAATTTATGTGGGAGGGGACGGGGACAAAGGCCTAAAACCAGGGACATGTTAAATACTGCTTGTATAATCTTAGAAAGTTGCTAGAATAAAAGGTTTTGTGTTACCATGCATATCCTAAAAGATAGGAAGACTGAAACTTAAATGGATGTCATTACTGTATTTAGTGAATTCAGTCCTCATCTTCATTGATTAATCAGAAAACCACAAATTTTAAGAGGAACAGACCAAAAGTATGAGCCAAAAATTCCAGACATTATGTGAAAGTCTGGACATTTGAGAGCTAAGCACTCAATTCCTTGAAACACAAATGGTGGCAAGAGTAGACAATGCGAGATCGTGTATGTAAAATACAGGGTTTGAGCCTGTGCAAAGTAACACTAACCACCAGTTATCTCTAACTGGAGCATTTTACACACACACACCACACGCGCACCATCCAGACAACACTTACTTGTTGAAGTAGAACTGTGGACAGATACACACACACACACACACACACACACACACACACACACACACACACACACACACACACACACACACACACACACACACACACACACACATATGCAGACACAATCCAGAAGACACTTACTTGTTGAAGTGGAACTCATTGTTTCAAGCAATTTTTCATCTAATTTCATACTGTTATCTCATCCAGCTGTTGACCCCCTTTCTCTTTTTGTTCTGTTGTCTTATTTGAAGGTACTAATATGTATGTATATATATATATATATATAGATATATATATATATAGAAAGAGATAGAGAGAGAAAGAGTGAAACAGTTTCTGAAAGTATAGGTTAAATGTCCAAAGACTGAAAGTAATTGTGCTAAGTATACAATATAGACAAAAGTAATCACTATATACTATATGAAGATGATTAGTCACATAAACAATATAGTTGTAAACTTAGTAAAAAGTTGTGTGTGTGTGTGTGTGTGTGTGTGTCTATGTATGCGTATTACTACCCAATTGATGTTTCTAACATCAAAAATGACCACATTGACACACAACTATGCAAGCGGCGAAACAGCCTCAGCACATGCAAAAATGCAGGATTTAAAAAACAAAGAAAAGTATTCTTTTTTGAATGGTGACTAGCCCCCTATGCCTCACACCCCCTGCTAATTAAATATACTTACTCCAAGATCACACAAACACAAGGCAACTGTATATTCTCCAACCCCTGGAATTGTTCAGTCTTGGATACCTGTTGACCAGCTGTTTAGTCGATCATAAATGGTTAGCTAAACAGCTGTCAACCAATCATGCATTCACCCATAATGATGGAGCCCATACATACACACACACACACATATATATATATATATATATATATATATATATATATATATATATACATATCACACACAAGCATATGTGTGGGAGCTGATAATTAGGTTGACTGTGTTAAAGTCAACAAAACAGATGGCTGAAAATTGTGTAAGATCACTACGTTACTGGGGCTGGGGAATATGTAATTTCCCCAGAATTGTGTGATCTCAGAGTTAGAATAAATACTTCGTAGTGGGTGAGTGACACAGCCCCCTGCATGGGAGGTGCAGGATTCTTGCTCCCCTCAAAAAACATAGTTTATTTTTGCATGGTCTGTGGAGCATTCATATTGCATAGTCAATGCTTTTTTTCAATAATTTTGTATTGACATTAGTGATGTTGACATTTGAGTGTTTGGACCTATTTAAGGGTACCCATATATCTATATCTATATCTATATCTATATCTATATCTATATCTATATCTATATCTATATGAGAGAGTATACTGTATGGTCGAAATACCACAAAGTTGCATTTTGAAACAACGATTTACGGAACATTGAACTGGCTTGTTCTCTGAAAGTTAGTAATTTTTGAAATCAGGTGTTTGCTCTTTCCCCAATGTTGAGCAATCTCATAGTTAGTATTTATAATATGCCAGGTGTGGGAGGTACAGGGAGGCTTGCTCCTTCTAACATCCTTGTTATTTGTGTTGTCAACTTTTGGGGGGCAAACGGGCTTGATGTTATGTTATTCACTGTTTTAAAATGCAGCCATATAATATTATTTTGACCATGTGATATAAATCCATCTCTCTCTCTCTTTATATATATATATATATATATATATATATATATATATATATATATATATAAATATATATATATGTTTATAAATAGAGAGATGTGTATGTATATCGATGTTATCCTTTAATTATATAAGCAAGAAAACTAAACAAATAAAACACAGCTTGCTGAAACTTGCCTAAACTGAAGTGTCCCTGCTGCTCTGGTGCCTTATTCTTTTCTTTAATTGTGATAGATCTCACACACACACACACACACACACACACACACACACACACACACACACACACACACTTATACGGCTAATCAGTCCAAGTGATCCACTGCTGTCAGATATTACAGTTTTCAGAGATGAATGCTGCTCTAACTGCAGCAGGTTGTTGCTAACAAAAATACTTCCTTCTGCATGTAGCAGCACTTTTTAATACTTTTATTTCTTATAAAAACAGTCATTTATGTCATAAGGTTAGAATAATTAGCAGATCATTCTAATATCAATTTATAACACAACATACTTTACATCTTTTATGCAGTAAAGCACATCATATTCTTTGTCATTATATGTTATATATACTTCAAAAGACAGCAGGGTCTTGTTTTTGTATTTTGTTAGCTTAAAGCTATAGTCAGAAGCTGTTTATTTGCAATTGTGTAGGACTTGTGTCTTTGCTAGTCAATAGTCTCAAGATTATTGAAGCAAAACAGACATATGAAAGTAAATCCTTAGAAAAAAAAGCCATTTCATCTTCAGCATAAGATGGTTTTGTGTTCTATATTTAGCTTTAACTATACATTCATATCACATTGTACACCACAAGAGTATCATGTGATACTTGCAGATGAGCAGAGGGCTGCATTTTTTTGTTGTTGTGGGATGCAAATTTCTAAAAGGACACTACATAAACTCAACCACAATAACAAGTTCAGTAGAGACTGCTCACACTGGTAAAACTTAGAAGACTTAGAAGAAAACTGTTATTTGAAACCAGTGGCACCTAATGACATTAAACTTGGAGTAAGTCTGTCTGTTCAGCTTTAGCTGAATAATTATATGATGTGTCTAAAAATTGCAGTTTTACTAAATAAACATGAAATCTGATTGCACTGGCCTCACCATAGGAGCATGAGCCACACTTTCAAATGTTATCTGAGCCATAATGAGTTTGTACGTTAGTCTGATGCTCTTTCTGTCAGCCTGCTAGATCCCATGTTAAATTTCTTAGGGGTTGAATCACATATTTAAAATGCACTACTTTCAGGTGGTGAATGGATGAGGCATCACTGAAAATATTTATAGACAAAAGCATATCCAAGGATTCAGAAATTGTATGCCTACTTTAAAAATATGCTGCCTCCTTCACCAACTCTAGACTATGCAGGCTTAAGCAAAAAATAAAATTCAGACAACTAGTAGTTTTGAAAAAAAAGTGTATTTTAACAAAAGTTATAAGTGTATACCATGATAAATCATGCACCTCCACCATAATAAACATTCCACTTATTTTAGTAATTTGAATTTTGGCAAATCTCTTTGCACAAAATAAAAATATATCTATTTCTAAAAGTGTACACTGTGGTGTATATTGTGTATAACTGCATTTTTATAGACATTTTCTAGTCTCTTATGTTCAATAACATTTTGTAGCCCAGTGAAGCAAATTGTACCATTTCCAGATGTGTTACAAAGAGGATATATATGATATCAAGAACAGCAGAGAAAAAATAAGGATAGCAAACACTGTAAGTGAAACAATATGACCATATCACTCATGTGGGCATGGTAAAGACTATACAGATAAGACAGAAGAAAGAGCTACTTTCATTCAGGAGGGTAGAATGACAGCCACATGTTCTTGTTGGTGGATCACACCAGATGGTTAAAGAACAGATGAGAAAGAAAGCTTATTAGGAGTTAGGTGTGTTGACAAATGCTGTATAGATTCTGGTTGAGCTTTGAGTCTCTAAGAAGGCAGTGCAGGCCGAGCAGCCTGTGAATGTGGTTGAAAGTTTTTTAACAGGTTAATGATGAGGGAAGATCAGGTTTGGGAGGGTAGGTAATACATGCAAGACAGCCAAATGGCAAAAAGAACAGGGATGCCTACCAGGCTGGATAGACAGATTGTAGAGCAGAAGACCGGATAGACAAACGGCAGAGCAGATAATGTGATGTGATAACAAACTATTGGCTTCTTTCGTGGAGTAGCTAATGCAGTGAGATGTGGCAGTACAGTGAGTAGTGAGAACTGGTCTCAAAATAAATGAAACAGTGATAGTTTTACCTTAGTGCAGACAGTATGTTAGTACTGGTAGAGGAGAGAAGAAAGCAGCCATACATAAGGGAGGTAGAGTCAATGATGCACTGTCTTCTGTCTTGAAATAAACATGCTTAAAACTGTAGCAAGCACCTTACAAATGGTGGAACCTTCAGACTGTCACACTTCATTTTTTATTTTTTTTTTATTTTTAAAGGATTCAGTGGAAGCTTGTTAGAACTAAAGCAGCACTTTCTGGACAATATGGTTCAACCTGAACATGGCAGTTTGGGGAAGGGGCATATCACAACTAGAAGAACACTATGCCACCATCTATAGCTTATATACTCACAATCATTTGAGGGATTGTTTATAATTACTATACTAGTTCTTCTCCTAGTAGCACCTACATAAATAAAAGAAAAGCAGTTTTAGTTAGAGGCAGTCAATGTCCAGGGAAGCAAGTTTGTATGAAAGGTTAATTTGACCATGTCAGATTCTGTTATATCGCCAGTACAACAGGCATTCACATGGAACCCATCACTTGTGGTCTGAAATGCATCAGTTGTTACTATAATTAGAACAGTTTGAATGTTGTGGGCAGTAATGAGAGCCATGCTAGTAGAGTACATACACCGCTTTTGGCTTAGAAATTGAATATCTGATATAAAATTATATATTCTTCAAGTTTGCATGGGGGGAAAGTCAACAAAGGTGTGGTGTGTTTATTTTCACTTCAAACGTTCATAGGTTTATAGTTGTTTACTAGGGTAACAAACACAAGGCCCTTTTTAAGCCTAGGCATGCATCTCAAATCTCTGACAAGTTCTGGTACTCTTGATAAGCGTAAGTAGGGGCTTGGGAGATGAAACATTTACATGCAGTAGACCTGTCTTTTGGCAAAGATACAATTGCAGCTGATTCGGTCCTACAGTCCAAGAGTGGTACCTGAAAACAGTGAACACTTAAAAATTGAAAGAATGTGAGGCAAGGAATGCAAGATTTCTTTTCAAAAGTTTTGTAGAATGTTGTCAGAAGCAGGAGAAAGAGCATTTTTTCTAATAAGTCAATATATAGAACGCATTGGATGTGTTGAAGTGAGCATGTCGATGTTTGAATGATAAGTGATACCTGATAGTGGAAAGGAAATGGACATTTGACAGCAAAGGTGGACAGATCAATGATTTTATTTTTTTTTATTTTATTTTACTTTATTTTTTTAACACTCTTTAGACAAGTAGGAGGGTTGTTCCAATGACTCTTTTTATCCATATGCCAGGCAAAAAGCAAATTAATTACACATTTATTAACTTATACAAATGTAAGTGAATTGCACATTGTTCAGAACAGATATTTCATACAACTTTTATTCCATGTGTGAAAAAACTAAACTATCCAACAGAAGTAGAAGAGCAATGAGACACAGGAATAAAATGAATTAAGATAAGATTTGATCAGTTAAGGATATTTAGGGAAGAAGAAATTCTGGTTGGGGATGGGGAAGAATAAAGACAATGAAAGTATTAAGGGTGGTCTGGCAAAGCATATGAATTGGGAAGACCTTTGCACAGGGATTTGAAGAGTTATTCTCTTCTTATTTGAAGGCAGTAAGATTTAGATAATTTCAAACATCAGGAAGGAAGGAGTTGCATACAGTTTTGTTACCGATATGTAGTAGATAGAATAAATAGAGAGTTTTAAGTACAGTCAGCATTGCAGAGTTTTTAGAGTGCACAGAACTGGGGAGGTCATAGTCAGTCCTTGAGTGAGTGGGGAACAGATGCCTAGAATGTTTAGTTTATATAGGGTGGTGGTAAATAATATTATGGATCTTTGACCAATGGGAAAGGTGGTGTTGGACATAAAAAAGTGACAGTAATGGATTATAGCATCTGAAAGACTGACAAAATATGTATTTTAGTTATTTAGCTTGTCTAACTCATTGGCATTCTGTGTCTTTCCTTATGAGACAAGAAAATGGGCATATTCCAGTTTTAAGGATTAGCATGATTTTTGTAATAGATGACCAGGAATAGAAATAGAAAACGCACCAGACAAGCCTGTATACGAACTCTGTTTATTGCAGTAAAAACACACCAAGATTAAGCGCTCTTGTTTTTCACATAGAAGACTTCATCAGAATAAAGCATACTGATTTGAGAACCATCTTTATACCAGTACATGTTACATAATACATAAAACTGAGCCAATGAAATGGTAAAAAAAAAAAAAAAAATCACATGTGAAAAATATCACATGACCACTGTTTACTGCAATAAATGGAGTTCATATATAGGCTTGTTTGGTGCGTTTTTGGTTTGGTTCCTGGTCTTGTGTTATTCACACTGCACTAGATATCTGGATTTTGTCATTTTTTTGGTGGTATTAGCCACCATGGACTCCTTGGACAACTTTGATAGCAGTGTCAGGTAACACTGCTGGGCCAGAAATGGAGTTGTTTCAAAAGCTTAAGGAAGAAGTTGCAGTTCTCAAAGGAGAATTAACTAGACATATCAAATTATTGACCTCCAAAGAGGATACTTTGGCTGTTTCTGCTGGTTCCAGTGTTCCTGTGTCTTCCACTCATTCTCCTGGTTGCCTTGGTAACCAAAATTTATTTAGGCAAGGTGTACAGCCTACTGGCAATACTAGAGGGTACTGTGATGTCATTATGAAAGCTGACATTCATCATGGTGGATTTCTGACTAACAGCGGCAACAACGGAGCTGTTTACCATGGCTCAGACCTGAACTCTATCAGTAAGGATATTTCTGGTGTCAATGTAAGGTCTCCAAGGCCGCTAAAGGTACTGATATGCTTTTTACCATGGAAATGAGGCTTAATAATAATTTTTCATCCATGCAAAGGGCTGAGGGCTGTGATCAGGCTCCTGGCCTTAGGGTTGTTCAGTGCGATGTTCTTGGTGAATTTGGTGCTTTAGTTTCTAAAGCGTTTGACTTCCAAGATATGACTGGTTTTGGTAACATAAATCATGTAGCAGGGAGTGTTCAAGACTTTGGTTCACTTAAGAACATGGTTTTTTTCTTTGAAAAGAGACTTTTTAAATACAAAAGTTTGCAAATGGAAATTGTGTATTTAAAACAATGTATCAATTTAAAAGTTATACAAGAAAGCTTGAGAGTTTTTAAATTTTCCTTTGGTTTAATGTATGATGCTAATATGATTGAATACTTTGTGTGTTTATTTTATAAATGGGGGATGCAACTTCTAAAAAAGGCATTATTTTACAATGAACAGATGCAGGCCAAGATGGAAAAGACCTAGATGATTTAAATACTAATATAGTGAATGACTTGTTGTTTTCACAGTATCAAGATTTTTATGAAAAAATCATTAACAGGGTAGAAAGTAAATTTAATGCATTGTTTTTAAAGAAAAATGAAAGTCAGAGAGGGATGCCAAACATTATCAAATGAAATCTGTTTACCTTACTAGTAGATTAAATGTGGAGAAATTTGTTCATGGCCCTGATACATACAGTAATTCTGCTGGTGCTGATAGGGATATGGCTGATATGTACAATGATTATGCTAAAGTTTATAATGAAATGGATGAAAGTGGTTTATGAGATTTTTCAGCAATTAAGACAGAAATCAGGAGAGGAAATACACATACAGTCATGCAGTGCAAATTTAAAAAGGTTATCCCAACCAGGGGAGGGGCAGGAACAGATATTAATTGTTGGAGCTGAAGGTATTGTGCACCTTTTTCAAGGTTTTAAGATTTATAATTACACAGGGTCATCACCAAAGATTTTTTTCCCTTTTTTCAAAAGGTTTTAAATTTGTTCCCTCCAAAATACCAGATGTTGCTGACTGTTTGTGTGAAGATTGGGGAAGATGGGTGAAGGCTGCCAGCCTAGCCAAATATAATTTGCTACATAATTCTGGCATTTGTAAATATACATATAAAATACAGGCTTGTTTCTTAAATGAAAGAAAACACTGTAAAATGTGAACTTCAAGATTGTAGCAACATTGCCATCTGCTGTAAGGAAAACTAAGCCAAGCATTTCAAATGTTCTTTGAAATTAAAATTATGTTTTGTATGTCCTTTGAAGTTAGAATTTGGAGTCGATGAGTCTGGAGTAAGCATCCTGCTTATTGTTTTAAGGTGAATGTTAATGACCAGAATTTACATATGGAATGTCCTTTATTGCTCTAAGTGTAAAAGAATGTAAATGTAGTTAATGTGTAGCCTGGGAACTCCAGGAAGGGTGAAAAAGATGATGTAATGTTTATCAGAACTGGAGTTTCAATTTAAACAGTGAGAACCAGAGATTGTTAAACATTTTGATCTTGACTATCCAGCTCAGCACTGCCTATGCTCTTAAGTAAGTTATTTCAGAAGTATGTTTTCTTGTAGTAATAGCTAGAAAATTAGAAGAAAGTTAGACTAAGTGTTTTTCTGTTATATCAGAACTTTCCTACTGTATTATTTTAAGTTTCTGTGTGATCTCTGAACTCTTGAGTAGCATTGTATTGTAGTAGTATTGTCATGTGTTTTCATTATTTATTATTAAATATTTTAAAAACCCTTTTCAACTGTGGGTGGTTTATGTAGAGATAATTAAGCTCTAGAGTACATTGCATATTTATAGAGTTTATTGTACAAGGACACTCTAATAAGCCTTAGACTGTTTAGTCACACTTACCAATTGGATAATAATATTTCACAGTAATAATTGGATACCCTTTTAAGGGCCTTTAGGTAGCTGATAATTATTAGCTGGTGGTGGCAGTAATTACTACTGTATAGTCTGGGTAAAGGGGCACAGCTGGAGAATCTGTGTCAGCCTTTCCCAGGAGTGTCCATGAAACTGTATAAATACTTATCTCAAAGTGTGTGTATGTGTCAGCTACTTGGGCAGGGACACGAAGCACTGGTTGGACAGAGAGGGTGCTGGAGGTTAACTTGCCAGCTAGGCTGTGATCTGGACCCTATAGCTGTGCCAGTGGGGAGCCTTATTGGGGACCTGGAGAGCAAGGGAGCAACCAGCCCCAGACTGACTGTGATCTCTGTGTGCACTTAAGGGAAATTGTACTTTTCTGTGTGTATTTGTTATCCTTTCCTTCTATATGAGACACCCTCTCTGGTGTTAGTGGTGAGGATTGAGGCTCCTTGATTGCTGGGCCAGGGCATGGCCATCACATGTGGTTTGCAGTGTTGGGATCCACTTCACATTTGTGGTGGCGGTGGATATCCACATCACATATTAATTAGTTGGCAAATACTAATTGGCTTGTAGTGGTGTGGGTAGAGTGAATACTGTAGCTTATGTACAGTGATCTCTGAAGGTGTTTTATACTCTAAATCAGCCACTACAGTGAATACTCAAAGTTCAGATCAAAATTATGTTATTTCTTTTGTTAGCTTAGTTAGTCAGGGTGAGCAGGCAGCATGTCGGCACAGAAGTATGGAAAGCTGAAAAGGAGCCAGCTGGTGGAAATGTGCATAGAAACCTGACTAAGGCAGACCTGATTGCAGCCTTGGTTACAGCTGCATCAGAAAACAGCATCCAGGAGGACAATCAGACTGGGAGTGGAGATACAATATCCTCAGAGAATGGACAGCTCAACTTTTCTGCAAAGGACAATCAGACTGGCAATGGAGATACAATAACCCTGGAGAATGGACAGCTCAACCTTTCTGCAGTGGACTTAAAAATCCAGCTGGAGCTAAAGAGACTTGAGTTGGAGGTCAGGCGTTTGGAGAAAGAAGCCAAACAAAAGGAGCATCAGAGGAGGCATGAGAGGGAAATGATGACTCTATGCCAGAGTCATGGAGGTAATGGGGAAGGGAGTAACTGGACCCCAGAAGCACAACAGGTCAGTAAAATTCTTCCGCAATTTAAAAAGGGGGATAATTTTGATAGTTTCATTCATATATTTGAGAGGGTAATGCAAACAATATAGTGTTGACCAAAGGCTCTGGGAACGGTTCCTGACCCCCTTACTCCATGTGAAAGCTGTAACTTTTTTATCAAAAATGCCTGACTCTGTCTGTTTTCATTATACTGCTGTAAAAAATGTCTTTTAGAATGTTTTAAGCTAACACCTGAAACGTATAGGAAAACGTTTTGTGACCATAGACGCAAAGCAAATGAAAGTGTGTGCGAATATGTTGCTGAACTGCACACTTATTTTCATAGCTGGGTGAGTGAATGTCAGGTCACCACTTTTGAAGGGCTGGCAGACCTTTTGGTGAGGGAACAAGCCCTTAGCACTTTAACTGAGGACATGAGGATGTGGTTAGCTGATAGACAATGTGCTACTTCAGATGAGTTGGGGAAGGAGGGAGCCGTATACCTGGCCAGCAGGGCAGCCCTGCACAGGAAGGGGACCCCCAGTACTGCTCATGGGTCTAAAGGAACCCATGGTGGGCAGCACAGACTGCACCAATAGAATTTGCCAGTAGCCAGGAAGCCACTAGTCCAGGTACACATCCAGGAGCTAGGATTAAATGTTTTGAATGCAACCAGTGGGGCCTGTGACATTCAGATGTCCACAGAGGCAAGGTGGGGAACCAAAGGTGAGGGAGCCAGTAAGTGGGAAAGACAAAATGTCAATAGTAGGTTGTCTTGAGACAACAGGGGTACTAAACTACCATCCTGCAGATGTCCTGAGAGGGAAGGATTTGGATGAGGCAGTACCATGTACTTATGCAGCTACACGCAGTGAGGCTAGGAGACAAGCATGAGGGTCTGGTAGCCTGGGGGAGACCCAGATAGACTACATACTTGCAGCCAGAACTGGTGAGGTGGTTACTTCAGGGAGTGAGCTACACTGTAGCAGTGAGAGTGAAGGTGAGCCACAGCTGCTTGTGGGTACTGATGTTCCCTTGGACAGGGTAACTGCAAAGGTAGAGGGGAGTAGTAGTACCCAGGCTGACAGTGAGGCACCACTGTCAGTGGATGTCAGACTTTATGTGGAAGGGGAGTTGGGAAGGGTTACAAGGAGAGAATTGAGACAGGCTCAGCTCTCAGAACCTACATTGCAAGGCCTGAGGCAGGTAGCTAGGGAGGCATCTGATTCTCAAGGGAAGGGGGGGGAATCTGTATACTGGGACAAAGGGTTACTATACAGAGAGTGGACCCCTGAGGGAGGGCTAGAAGGTGAGAGAGTAGAGCGGTTGGTAGTGCCTAGAGCTTACCATCTGGCGCTTCTAGCCATAGCCCATGATATTCCCTTTGCAGGTCATATGGGCATAAAACGTACAAAGAGGCATATTATGCAGAACTTTTATTGGCCTGGAATTTCCAGAGATGTAACAGGGCACTGCAGGACCTGTGAGCAGTGCCAAAATGTAAGCAAGGTAGGAGACAAGGTGAGAGCTCCTTTGATGCCTTTGCCTGTGATTGAGGAGCCATTTCAGAGGGTAGCTATGGATATTGTGGGTCCTCTGAGTACCCCAAGTTCCACAGGGAAAACGTATATCCTAGTGGTAGTGGATTATGCTACACAATACCCTGAGGCAGTGGCTTTGTCCTCCATTGAGACAGAGAAGATGGCAAATGTTTTGTTAGAGATTTTCAGCAGGGTAGGTTTCCCAAAAGAAATACTGTCTGACAGAGGTGCCAATTTCATGTCACACCTGCTGGCTTGTCTGTGGAAGTCCTTTGGGGTGAAGCACATGAAGACCACCCCCTACCATCCCCAGACTAATGGTCTTGTTGAGAGGTTAAACTCTACAATCAAGTCCATGCTACGGGCATTTGCAGATCAGTTTAAGAGGGAGTGGGACAAATATTTGCCCCATCTGTTGTTTGCTTACAGAGAGGTTCTCCAGGAATCCACAGGTTTTTCACCCTTTGAGTTGCTGTATGGGCATAGGGTTTGCGGACCTCTTGATTTAATTCAAGATGAGTGGGAAGGAGAGTGCGAGACTCACAAGGAGTCTGTTGTGGCATACATCCTAAACCTCAGGACAAGGTTCAGGGAACTTATGGGCTTCGTCCAGGAGAACCTGGCAGAAGCCCAACAACAGAAAAAGGTGTGGTATGACAGGAATGCTTGAGCTAGAGAGTATGCTGTGGGGCAGCAGGTAATGGTTCTCATTCCTGTCAGACACAACAAGCTACAAGCAGCTTGGGAAGGACCCTACAAGGTGGTAAGAAAGGTAAATGATATTAACTACATGGTGAAACTGGTAAGCAGATGGCAGGGGCACAAATTATATCATGTTAACATGATGAGACCTTACCATGATAGGAAGGCCCTTGTACTGAGCATTTTCAGTGGATTGAAAGAGGAGTCTGAGGGAGATCTGGGGACTGATCTCCTCAGTGAGGCTCGGGCTGACACCTCAGTGGAAGGGGTAGCAATTATCCCAGCAGCTATCCCCTATCCAGATTTGTTAAATCCGAGTAGTGTTGCAGGAATTTGGGGACATGTTCACTGGGAAACCAGGGTGCACCCACCTGGTGCAGCATCAGGTGGATACAGGACCCCAAAGGCCTATTTGGCAAGCCCCTTATAGAGTGCCTGAGAGAGTCAGACAGACTCTGAGGGAAGAGGTACAGGCGATGTTAGAACTAGGGTTGATTCAAGAGTCCAACAGTCCCTGGGCCTCCCCAGTGTTGCTGGTACCAAAGAAGGATGGCAGCACCAGGTTCTGTGTGGACTACAGGAAATTAAATAGTCACACAGAGCCGGATGCTTACCCCATGCCTAGGACAGATGAGGCCCTAGAGCAGCTGGGTGGGGCTAAGTATTTTACAACCACTGATCTTACCAAGGGTTACTGGCAGGTGCCCTTGACTCCCAGTGCTAGAGAGAAGTCAGCCTTTGTGACTTCTTTTGGCTTGTATGACTTCACAAAGATGCCCTTTGGGATGAAGAATGTCCCAGCAACTTTCCAGAGGCTGGTAGATAATATCCTAGTAGGAGCAGGAGGGTTTGCCCTTGCTTACCTAGATGATATTGCCATCTACAGCCATTCCTGGCCAGAGCATCTTCAGCATGTCAGGGAGGTGCTGGGCAGACTACAGAGGGCAGGGTTGACCATTAAGCTGAGCAAATGTCAGGTGAGTATGGCGGAGGTCTCCTACCTAGGGCATAGAGTGGGGAGTGGTAAGATAAGGCCAGTACCTGCCAAAGTGGAATCCATTCAGGCATGGCCTGCACCTGTTGCTAAAATGTAGGTGAAGGCATTTTTAGGGACAGCAGGGTACTACAGCAAGTTCGTCCCCAGTTATAGTACCATAGCTGCTCCCCTCACAGACTTGACAAGGAAGAACAGGCCAGATAAGGTAGTGTGGATCGCAGCATGTGAGCAGGCATTCCAGAAGCTTAAATAAGCTTTGGGAGGACCCCCTGTGTTAGCCAGTCCAGATTACAGCAAATAATTTGTTGTGCAAGTGGATGCTTTGAACCATGGGGTGGGGGCTGTACTTAGCCAGATTTCTTCAGAGGGGGAAGAGCACCCAGTGGTTTATCTCAGTCATAGGCTCCAACCCAGGGAGGAATGCTATGCAGCTGTAGAAAAGGAATATCTAGCCATAGTGTGGGCACTGCAGAAACTCAGCCTTATCTGTATGGAAGACAATTCACTGTAATGATAGATCACAACCCCCTAATATGGTTAAGCAGAGCCAGTCAGCAAAATGCCAAGTTGCTAAGATGGAACCTGGGGTAGCAAGCATATGATATGTCAGTGCGGCACCACAGTGGGAGTAGCAATGCAAATGCAGATGGGCTCTCAAGACAGGGAATGGGGTGAGGTACACTCAGTTAGACCTAACCCTCTCAAGTGGCGTTTATCAAGGGTCACTTGAAAAACTAGCCTGAGTTCTCCAGGGGGGAAGACATGTGAAGACTGGGGAAGATGAGTGAAGGCTGCCAGCCTAGCCAAATAAAATTTGCTACATAATTCTGGCATTTGTAAATATAAATATAAAATAGAGGCTTGTTTCTTAAATGAAAGGAAACGCTGTAAAATGTGAACTTCAAGATTGTAGCAACATTGCCATCTGCTGTATCGAAAACTAAGCCAGGCATTTCAAATGTTCTTTTAAATTAAAATTATGTTTTGTATGTCCTTTTAAGTGTAAAAAAATGTAAATGTAGTTAATGTGTAGCCTGGGAACTCCAGGAAGTGTGAAAAAGATGATGTAATGTTTATCAGAACTGGAGTTTCAATTAAAACAGTGAGAACCAGAGATTGTTAAGCATTTTGATCTTGAATATCCAGCTCAGCACTGCCTATGCTATTAAGTAAGCTATTTCAGAAGTATGATTTCTTGTAGTAATAGGAAATTAGAAGAAAGTTAGGCTAAGTGTTTTTCTGTTATATCAGAACTTTCCTACTGTATTGTTTTAAGTTTCTGTGTGACCTCTGAACTTTTGAGTAGCATTGTATTGTAGTAGTATTGTCTTGTGTTTTAATTATTTATTATTAAATATTTTAAAAACCCTTTTCAACTGTGGCTGGTTTATGTAGAGATAATTACGCTCTACAGTACATTGCATATTTATAGAGTTTATTGTACAAGGACACTCTAATAAGCCTTAGACTGTTTAGTCACACTTACCAATTGGATAATAATATTGCACAGTAATAATTGGACACCCTTTTAAGGGCCTTTGGGTAGCTGATAATTATTAGCTGGTGCTGGCAGAAATTACTACCGTATAGTCTGGGTAAAGGGGCACAGCTGGAGAATCTGTGTCAGCCTTTCCCAGGAGTGTCCGTGAAGTTGTATAAATACTTATCTCAAAGTGTGTGTATGTGTCAGCTACTTGGGCAGTGACACGAAGCACTGGTTGGACAGAGAGGGTGCTGGAGGTTAACTTGCCAGCTAGGCTGAGATCTGGACCCTATAGCTGTGCTACTGGGGAGTCTTTTCGGGGACCTGGAGAGCAGCGGAGCAACCAGCCCCAGACTGACTGCGATCTCTGTGTGCACTTAAGGGAAATTGTACTTTACTGTGTGCATTTGTTATCCTTTCCTCTCTTTTGTTAGTGGTGAGGACTGAGGCTCCTTGATTGCTGGAAAAGGGCACGGCCATCACAGCTTGTTTAATGTTCAGATGTATACTAGAAAGCTCAATTTCTGACTCCTTTTTCCCCAAAATCAAGTGGGGCTTACAAATGAGGCAAGTGCACACAAAAATATTTTGAAGAAAAGTAGTGTGTTCAATCCACCACTCGATCCCCTCATTAATGTTTTTGAGAAGGCAGTGAAGGAAGACATGTATGAATTATGGGCTCATAACAAGAAGTTTTATGCCAACTTAAGTCCTTAAGTGATTAGAGAAGTCTCATGAATCAACTGAGGCGGGACAAGGGACTGTGTATTATGACCCCTGATAAGGGAGATGGTATAGTAATATTCAGTTCGGAGAATTATTCCAACAGTATTCAGAATATTTTATTCAATGAAGAGAATTATGCACAGGTTTCTAAGAACCAAATAAATATTACATATCAATGTATTGATAGTTATTTAGAACAATATGTCTTGGATAAACGTATTACTAATGACCTCCTGAATTTTATTACTAATTCCTATCCTAAAATGACGGTTAAATTCGGCATCCCAAAAATACACAAAAGCATTACTGAACCACCTTTTAGACCCATTGTTGCTGCCAGTGGCTTCAAAACACACAATTTGGCATTATTTGGAGATAAAATGACTAAGCATGTAGTGGAGAGAACACCACATCTAGTTAAAGATTCCAGGGATTTTTTTAGGACAGCTTAAACAAAATTATGGGCAGCTGATTTGGTATTTTTAACTATTGATGTGAATGATCTTTTTTCTTGTATTCCCAAGCAAGAAGGATTAGAATTATTTGAAGAGACACTCTTTACATGTTCCACCTTGAATCATGACAACGTAAACCTGGTGTGTGAAATGAGGGCACTTATTCTAGAGAATCATTTTTTATTCTTTGAGGGCCAATTTTTCCAACAAACAAGGGGAATTGCCATGGGGGCTGCCTGCACCCCTATATATGCAATATAGTATTATTAGGCTGGGAAGTAAAATATGTATTCCAGAGAGAATTTTGGAACAACATCCAGTTATATTGCAGGTTTTTGGACAACATCTTTATTTTGTGGAAGGAAAAAGTGGAAGATATCCCTAGCTTTATTAACCACCTGGACAAAACTACCTCAGTTTTAAAATTTACTTATAGCTACAACACTAGAGATATACATTATTTGGACACAGCAATTTCCCATACACCTACAGGTTTCAAATCTAATTTATTTCACAAAAGTACTTTTAGTAATTCTTACCTGCATTATACGAGCAATCACCCACTTTCACAGAAAAATAGCTTAGTCAAAGGATAAGCTATAAGAATTGCACTCATGACTTCAGATTTGAATGATGTGAGGCAGGAATTTTTCACATTAAGAGATCTGTTTTTAGAAAGGGGATACCCCAAACAGATGGTGGAACAAATTATTGAGGAGGTATATGTAGGATGGGGACAAAAATATAAGCCCCTCTTAGGGAACCACCCATTTACTAACATAGGCCCTACAGATCCTGGTGAAATGAAAATTTATGAGCATGCATGTATAGTGCAATACAGTCCAATATCATATGAAGTGAAAAACATATTAAAAAAGAACTAGAGTATATTTAGGGTGAATAATGATGTGTTAACTGCAGCAGGCAACAAACCAGGTTTTATTAACTAGGCTGGCATGAATATTAAAAAAATTATGGAAAATAAGGTGAATTTACTTATAGAGGGTGGTCGTGGTACAATACCCTGTGGGATGTGCTCTCAATGTACTAATATTTTTAATGCACCCCAAACCTACCTAGCTAATAAGATGGCATCTAAGGTTACATTTAAGAAAGGTAATTGTTTTACCACCAGAGTGGTGTACCTTGCTCTATGTGATACATGCAATGGATTCTATGTTGGGAAAATGGAGAGGGCATTGAAAAGCAGAATCTGTGAGCACGTAAATGACATAAAAAAAGATGGACACAAATGCATTTTATAGGCATTCCCTCGCTTGTTCCAATTTTATAGGTTTTAAATTTGGTATTCTAGATACAGTGGACATAGATTTGAGAGGAGTGACTGGAAGAATTTATTAAGTAAAAAAGAGCTGGTGTGGCAATTCAGACTAGCAGCTAATTTTCCACCATGTATAAATGATTCATTAACTATTCTTCCAGCCTTGAAAGAAAAATCTATGAAACTTTAAGTATTTTAACATTTTTATATGCATTACTGTGCCTGTTTTTTTAGACATATGCTGAAGGTATTTAATATATAATAGATTTCTATTTGTAGCAGGCTAGGTCAGTTTGAATATTAACATTTTGTTTAATTAATATTGTTCATGTGATTTTTTTCACATGTGATTTTTTAGACCATATAATTGGCTCAATTTTATGTATTATGTAACATGTACTGGTATAAAGATGGTTCTCAAATCAGTGTACTTTATTCTGATGAAGTCTTCTATGTGAAAGATGAAAGTGCTTAATCTTGGTGCATTTCTACTGCAATAAATGGAGTTTGTATACAGGCTTCTTTGGTGCATTTTCTATTTGGTTCCTGGTCTTCTGTTATTCGCACTGCACCTGATATTTGGATTTTGGTAATAGATGTTTTTTACATTCTGTAGAGAGAAGGTTAGTCTATCAATAGGCAAGTTTGAGTTGATAAATGGAACTGTCAAAGTAAGGAAAAAAGTTAAGGTTGGGAGTATACCACCTAGGTATGTATGTGTCAATCCAAAAAAATAAGATTATTTAGGGAGTTAGAAAAGTTGAGTGTAGGGGGTGGAGCCAACTGAAAGCAGCACTTTTTCAGAGCTCCACAAAACTATTTAAAAAAAACAGGAAAATATTCAATTTTATCAAACAAAAATAGCCAAATATTGTTGATAAACCTCTGAACTGCCTGTATATCAATTTTGGTGTTTATTCATCGATATTTTCCTGTCAAAAAAACTTAGAGATTATTCCTGCATTGTAGAAATGAGCAGCTCAATGAACTGTCACTCTGAAACTACTCTGAAAAAATAAATATAGCTGACGTCCTCTACACTACAACAGCTATCCTTGAAAATGGATGGATTCAAGAACAATTTAGAAAATCTTAAAGAAAATTGCCAAAAACAAACTGAAGACTTTAAAGAATTATCACAACAACACCAAACTAAAATATCAGACATTGGAACTTCATTATGTGACATGGAGGGGAGACTTAAAGAGGAAGAAAATCAAAGTGAACTTCTCCTGCAGCAGAACTGGCTTATTAACAAAGTAGATGACTTAGAGAATAGAGAAAGGAGGACAGACATAAGAATTTTTGGACTTCCAGAGAGAACTGAGGGTGAGGATATTATTTTATTTTTAAACTCTTGGCTACCTGGCATTTAAAAGAAGGTTTATCCTGTGGCATAGAAAGAGCGCATAGAGCCAGAGGAAAACCAATACCTTCCTCAACTGCCACTTCACCAAGATCAAATGTAGTAAAGTTCTTATCTTATCTAGACAAAGAACTTGTTCTTAACTCATTAACCCCGAGTACTGTCACATGGCGCCTATGTGCTTACATCCGAGCGAGATGTGTGACGGTACTAATTGTATGGAGTTACATCCGAGTGCCTTCCACAAGCATATCTAACTATACATTACTATTAAAGCTCCCATGTCAAAAATTAAGTTGAAAAAGTACCTGAACCTTTTCAGTTACTTTCTCAACTTAGTTTTGAGTGTGGATTTACATGATGTCAGTATTTGATTTTTCAGAAAAAATCGGCTTAACATGCACTCATCCAATTTATATTACAGTGAGCTGATACTCCGTGCATTACAAGAAGCAAGTGGTGGCAGCCAATCGGATTCTTCCATGCAAGCCGCCACTTGCATAATGCATCCACCCCTAATGTAAGGTTTCTTTGCTCTGTCAGAATAAATAGAGGGTCCAACAGTAGCAATTCCATTTGTTCTTCAGATAGTTGCTGAATTCACCTGAATTACTACTGGATCCTGCTATTTATTTTGTCAGAGCATTGCTTTCTGAGTGACACTTTGCCAGCTTTGAGTTACTGCCATGTTCATTAAAACAACCATTTACTGAACTACTGAACTTCAAAGGAGCAGAGTTTCATCTGCAACTGAGTGCTGTTTTTTTAAAGTCAAACTGTTTTTTTTTTTTGAGGTGAGTGTATTGGAAGTGTTCGCTCAAACCTTGCCTCTTTACAATTTCTTATTTTTATTGTTTTCAATTGGATTGTAACTTTGCTGTTAGTATCTACCTATGTATCTTTGTTTCTATGTATCTATCTTTGTATTTTTGTAGGCTGACTTCTTTTTTTCATTTAGCGAACGGCTTGTTCTTTATTCCATTGGTGGTTACTGGTGCTTACTACTAAGCGTATACAGCTGTTGTTTTTCATTCCTTTCCTGCCATTTTGAGGTGTCTTTTTAGTCTGCTTTATGCATTACATTGCCTTATTTTCTTGAATGTCTTAGCCATTCTACTGGCTTGCTCTTGCCCTTTTAGGGTTATTTGTTGGATAGCAGTTGGTTTACTTGATGCATACTTCCTAGGTTTTTTTGCTTCCATTCTGTTTTAGCTGCGGAAGATATATATATATATATATATATATATATATATATATATATATATATATATATAATTCTGGATTTGTTTTTATTGGCTGTTTTTAGGAATTTGTGTAGCTGATTGGCCTTAATGGTTTTGGTTACTTTATGTTTTTTTATCCCTTACTGACACTTTTATGATTTTGACTTTTCCTTGCTATCTTAGTTTTGTGCCTTGCCGTAATAATGTATTGTTGCATTTTGGTAGGATGAATGTTTTTATTTTTGGTGTATGACTCCTTCATTTACGTTCCGTATATGTGCTGTTTAGATTATCGTGACATGTTCTTTGCGGCTTTGTGAATTGGGTTTCCTACTCAGTTTATTTACTGCCTATCTTTTTACATTGTTCCCGATGTCTTTACTTATTATTTTTAATGTCTTAGCATCCTGTTTTAATGACTTAGTTACTATGTGGCAAGACGTAAGCACGTTGCTTCTGAATTATATGATTCACTGTGCTTGTGGAAAAAGAGGCAGAGAGGTATGCTGCCACATGAAAAGGAGTATAGGGACCGTGTGCATCTCCATGGTCAGGCTTGTACACCCATGGACTGAACGACTAGAATATCACTGGAAAGAGTCCAAAGAAGCATTGAAGAAGTCATTTGAAGGCAGTTGGTAGTTAAATGATGGCAGTCTACATACGATATGTGACTATAAGAAATAGCAATAACAGGTGCAAACAATGCTTACGGGTTAATTTTAATGGCAGCATCTGTTGATATTCTGAAGACTATAATCTGACTCTTACCATAGAAAACTGGTATACAAGTAAGAGGGGTGCTCCTCATTTGGGAGCAGTAAGGGGACCAAAGCACACACCCCCAGCTTGCAAGTTACATGTAAAAGTTGTAACAGAGAAGTTTAGGCATTTTTTAATCTGACATTGTTTTACAACATGTTGCAATTTACAAGATAAGGTTTTTTTAAAATAAATAGATTCTTATTTTAACCACTGTATTGCAAATGTCAAGCTGATATACATATATTAGAATTCATGGTTAGCAAGTTTCCTCACATCTGGCAATTACTATAGGGAGTTAAGGCTCTGAGCTGTTTGCAGCTGCTTCCTGTAGTTCAGGATAAATGGTTTGAGTCTTTCCTATCCCATTCACTTCTTGTGTGACTCAGAGTGAGTAACTTACCTAGGTACTACTCCAGATTGTGGCTAAAAAGGGGGACATCTGTCCAAGGGGCTTGCCTGGTAAACAAATAATTAAAAAAATTATATCTGTGTTCCTTGTTTTTCCCTATTTTGTGAGTACTAATTTAGCCAGTCATTCTAAGTTGATACTAGCTAAATTCTCAACAACACCTCTCCTCTCCACTCCTTCTGGATACAACAGGATACCAATGTGTTAGACTCCAAACAAAGAAAGCAGCTGCTGAAACCAATCCTGATACTAACTAAATGTTTGCTTTGAAATTAACAATAGAGGCATAAATTAATATTTATTTTAAACAGCATACAGTGCAAAACACTGGACAGGAGTTGTGTTACTATGAAGCTTTAGTAAAATGTGTGATGAAACTTAAATGGCTTACTCAGGCGATGCAACAAAGAGCTATAACTTTGAGCCTTTATCCTGCATTATTTGACATACCCTCAGATGTTTATATATATTTTTGGATTATTTGCTGTAATAAAGTTTTTGTCACTGTAGTGCATATCATGTAAGCCATAAGCTGATAATGGACTTCGTCTCAGAATCATGTATTTGGTTCCCCCTCTTCTTATTTCTCTTTTTGCATGCTTCTGAGCTAGTCATTCTGGTGCTTGTGCATACTTCAGCATTTTATTGTAGGGGTCACTTTACTGAATGCTTCATTTTTGGTGCATGTTCATATCAGCAACTGTTACTGAAGGGTCGTTTGGGAAATATTTCATTCTGGTGCTTGTGCAAACTGCTACATTTCATTGCAGCGGTCACTTGTGTGAATGTCTCATTTTGGTGATTGTACATACTGGGAGCTGTTACTGAAAGGACTTTCAGGGAAAATGCTTCATGGTGGTACTTGTGTATTCCTCAGCTTTGTATTGTAGGGGTTCACTTGGTTGAATGCTTTATTTTGGTGCATGTTTTTCCCAGGAACTGTTACTGAAGAGTCATTTGGGAGAATATTTCATTTTGGTAGTTGTGCATATTTCAATATTTTATCGTAGAGGTCACTTGGCTGAATGCTTCATTTTGGTGCATGCTCATATCAGCGACTGTTACTGAAGGGTCATTTGGGGGAATATTTAATTCTGGTGGTTAATCCAAATGATCGGTGTATGATTATTCTGACCATTTTATGCCAGTGTTAGAAATAAAGTGATGCATTTTATCCTTTGCTATCTGGCCATTATTAGCATAATAAATATGGCTCCATTTTAAATATTAGGTTCTGATGAAGCCTGGTATTTGGACTGGGTGAAAGTGCTTAACTTTACTGTGTTCACATTGTGTTTTAGACTTTGAGAGAAAACCTTTATTAAACCAGTTTTTACTAGTACTTTTGGCTGGAGATCGTTTGTGGATCTGTATCCTGTGGGCCGGTGTTCCTTTTTCTTGGTTTAGTGCTTGTGCTACTTTTGGTGTTCCATTTTAAATGTTAGTACACAACAAAATATGCATTTAAATTAGTTTTTACACAGACAAAATGTATCTAAAAGGGTGATTGGAGTTGGTCAGAGCAGTGTAATCCATAATGGGTAAGGCTACATGTGGGAATGTGTCAACAGTTCTGGACAAGTTTTTGGTGGTGGCGTGGATAACATAGTTTACCAGGATGGTATGCCTTGCAAATACATATTATTACTTGTACTCTAATTCCAGCATGGAGCAACCATGTATTGTGGACAATCTTTGCCTTTGTCAGCCATGCATAGAATTCTGGTGATAGGAAGGGCTCAGTAAGATATAACTACTTTGCCTGAATTATTCTGGTCTTTGACCTACCAAATGGTAATGACTCAGTCTTATATTACACCTGTACCAGGAATACAATGAATGTCTTCTTAACAGGTAATGTATAGCAATTTTCCACCTGCACATTAGGAGTTTGTTTCAGTGAATGTTTCATTTTGGTGCTTGTACATGCCAGGAAATGTTACTGAACGGTTGTTTTGGGGCATGTATACCTGGACATACTAACGAGGATGTTGCTTGGGGAAATAATTCATTGTGTATCAGGGAAGTGCTTGTGCATGCATGGTCTAACTGCTGAAGTGACCACTGGGCAAAATAGTTTATTGTGTCATTTTAATGCTTGTGCATACACAATGCAAACAACTGGAGGGGTTACTGGGGAAACATAGAAATTAAGTCTGCACATTACATATGGTTACATTACTTAGAATACAGCACATAAATGTAATTACAGTGTAATATGCCAGCATATGACATCGGCTACACCAGTGATTAATTAATAGTATAATGCAAAGTAAGCAGACAAGAAATCACTTTTGCTTGTATTATTCTATTTGTGATTATACTCAGTAGTTGCTTGAGTGAGACAAAGGCTATTACTTGCTGACTACTACCAGCATGGAGCTACCATGTATTTTATGTTTTCTCCTGGCTTTGTCAGTGATGTGTGGAATTTAGGTGGAAGGAAGGGCTCAGTAATATATACATATGATGAGTCTGTGTTACATAACAGCTGCACAAGGTGATATATACTGAACAGGTTATGTGCAGCAATTATCATCTGTGTCTGAGCATGCATACATTTGCAGTAATGAAATGCAGGTCATTATCACATTAACAATAAGAGCACTTACAGAATATCACTGAGTCATTATCACTTTTCTGGTAAAACTGTCAGCAGCTGTCACTGTTATTCACATAAGTAGAAGTCATTATCACATTGATGAATGCACAAGCCAGATTTGGATTTTGCCTTCATGGAGTCAATTCAAGCCATCCCCCACCCACAGCAGTTTCTTTCTTTCATTTTGACAATTTTAGAGGCAGTAAAGTCCCCATTGTGGTTATATGCTTCATATTCTTGAGAACTACTGCAATTTAGCATTGTATCATGTAGTAATTTTTTGTATCACACAGTCACTATATAGTTTTCTGGTGTGTTGCTTTTCCAGTGCCTCTGTAGGTGCATAACATCAGAATGCTGTATACTGTTGTGTTTTTCAGGTGTAATTTCAAGTGGAAAGTAACACATCCCACAATGAAGATGCCATCTGTGGAAGTGAAAGCAAGCAGCATTTACCTGTTGGGTGAGGAGACAGACTCTGATGGTTGCAGCAGTGGTTCAGACATGGATATGTACCTTCAGACACCATGTAATGCCAACCAGAGTGAGGATGAAGACTATGACACAGACAATGAGATTGCACTTGCACGTCTGTGTGAGAAGGCCATTGCCTGTGATATGGATGATGCCCCTGTGCCAGTCATTCCTGACAGACCTATGGTGAACTTGGAGACTTTTCAGCTAATGCTATTGATATACATATATGTGTAGTCTTCCAATACATATCTCAAACATCAGTAGTAACCTGTTTGCATTTCTTTCCTGATTAGGTGCACCCCCTTGTGACAGTGACATGGCGTCACAAGCAGGAAAATGACAAGAGAGAGTGTGGGTGTGTGGCCATTCCTACATTCACTGGGCTGCCAGCCATGCCTCCATAACTGAAAACCACTACAACTTGAGCTTCCTCACGTCCAGTGTGAAGGTATACCGGATTACAAGAAGACATATGCACAGGAGCAGAGTACTGCAGTTGTTGGAAGAGAAGTGTTCCATCTACCCTGAGCCTGACATCCTTGTGCTACACATTGGAGGGAATGATGTGATCAGTCAACCACTCGGAAGGCTATGGTTTCAAATCAGAGCAATTTTTGAACACCTGAAGTCATGGTGGCCACGTTGCCATTTTGTGTGGTCTGACATAATTTCTCTCCAGATGTGGAAAACAGCAAATAGTCAGTGAGCAGTGCACAAGGCCAGAGGTTTACAGAATGGGTTCATGCATGGCTTGATGCACAGGGTCAGTGAATCTACAATTTGCCATGACAGTATCACCGCAGAAGATTGTCACCTGTTCAGAAGGGATGGCGTTCACCTAACTGAGGAGGGCATTGCATTGTTCTTGACTGACCTCCACAATGGTGTTTGGACAGATATGCAGGACTGATAACATGCAGCTTGCGAGAAGAATGAAAAACACCCATGACCAAGTAGGAACAGTATGGTAAGTAAAACTCTGTTATGAATTGTGTTGTATAAAATATGATATTCTTCTTTTATCAGGCATGTGTAGAGTTTAGATGACTGGAAGGGCTTAGTAATACAGAACGTGATCCCTTAGGTCCATTGCTGAATGGACACATGTAAAGAGAAAATATATAAGTAAGGCAGACTGCTGACACTGAAGGAGTTTGTGAGACTGTAGTGGTATCAGCTGTCTGAGTAGGTAGCCAGCACAGTTATCGGACAGATCAGATGGCCTTGCCTGCCACTGAAGTCCCATGTCTGTCCTGGGTTCATTAGTGGAGTGGTGGTCCTTACCTTGCTTTTTCTATTTACATGTACCCATTCAGCAGTATGATGGCTACACCAAGAATGTGTGTATTTACAATCATATGTTTCTACATGGTAAAACTGGGTCTGAATGCTGTACATATGTACAGATATCAGTTTTTTAGGACTCTGTTTATGAAAATTATGATTTTTTCATATTTTGGTAAATAACTTTGCATGGGAGCATCTGAATGTGCTACAAAATACCCAATTTTGAAGACAGTAGTGATAGTTCAAACACAGTAAAAGAACTGTGCCTGCATGTTGTACACATGTACAGATATCAATGTTTGTTTCAGACTTAGGCTATGGAAATTATGATTTTTTCATATTTTGGTAAATAACTTTGCAAGGGAGCACCTGAATGTGCCAAATAATATCTCATTTTGAAGACAGTATTGATAGTTTCAACATGGTAAAAGAACTGTGCCTGTATGTTGTACACATGTGCAGATATCAAAATGTGTTTCCGACTTAGGTTATGGAACTTATGATTTTTTTCATATTTTGCTCAATAACTTTGCAAGGGTGCATCTGAATGTGCTAAGTAATACCTGATTTTAAAGACAGTATTGATGGTTCCAACATGGTAAAAGAATTGTGCCTGTATGTTGTACACCTGTACATATATCAAAGTTTGTTTTGGATTTAGGTTATGGAAATTATTTGTTTTTTATATTTTGGTAAATAACTTTGCAAGGGAGCATGTCAGTGTGCCAAGTAATACCTTATTTTGAAGACATTGTTATTCCTTACAACATGGTAAAAGAACTGTGTCTGTGCACTGTCCACATGTACAGATATCACAGTTTGTTTAGTCTTGTAGGATTATGAACATTGTACCTTTCCAATACTTCTCATTATTATGCCCATATCTTTGCAAGGGAGCATGGTGATGACACAAATGATGCATAATTTTGAAGCTGACATTGAGACACACAAATTCTACACTGATATGTAGCCTCTGTCTGTTATAGGTGATGAGATGTTATCCTTTATTTATCAATTATGAGAAATATATTAATCATATTTCTATGAATATTGCCATAAAGGAGCATGACACAGTAATGGTTAAGACATTTTAAAGCTGAAATTCATACAAACAAATTGAATACAAATTGTATGGGTCTACATGGAACACTGACCAATATATTTTTCTTTGCTTTTCCAAAAAGGTACAAAATATGCACAATATCAACATTCCTTGCCAAATGATGGCCTGAAGAAGCAATTTTAATGTGAAAGCACTCACCTGTGTTCAAATAAAAGTCTATTTGGATTTTACATTGCTCTTTGCCATCTGCTTTTTATTGGTTTGCTGTGGTGCTGTGTTCTACATTTTTGTTCATACTACTTGGTTTGTGGTTGAGCACAGCTTTACGGTCAGCAGGACTTATTTTACCATATTCCTTGTCAAATATTTAATAATGACTTTGATACACACTATCAACATTTACACTGTTGGAAAGGGTAGTGTCTGCTGAACAACTTTCGTGTTTACATTTTTAGTCTAGCTCTTATAGTTAAAGAGTTATGGACATTTGTTTTCTGTATGGCATTAGAAATGGATTTCCTGAAAATGAGCTCAGGCTGCATTGTTGTTCCTATGGTGGAATTAAGCATGCAGCTTTTTCTGAGCTGCTCTGGAGTGAATGAGTTAAATCAGCTTGGAGAAAAAGTCCTTTGAAATATAAACAAAACCAAATCAGATTTGATGACTACTCCACTAGAGTACTAGATATGAGGAAAAAAACCTGACCACTTGTGAAGCTACTAAAACAAAATAAAATAAAAGCTCAACTTGTATACTGTGCAAAAATAAGAATTTTCTACTCAAATGAAATGAGAACTTTCAATAAAATAGAGGAAACAACTATTTTTATCAAGAACAACAACATAATAACAATTCCAGAAGAAATGGACTGGACATCAACTACTTCCTTGAAAAGATCTCTTGAAAAAAATCCGTGGTCTGATATAAATGAGAAAACGCAAAAGACTGAAACCAAAAACATAGTATCCACTAATACTCTCAAAGAATCTGCTAAGGTATGAGATACATATTAAAGAAAACAAAAATGTATGTACAATTACATTTTTATTTAGTTGTCTAAACTCTTTTGTTCTGTTCTCTTTTTGTTTCTTCTCTGTCTTATCTTATATAAGCTAATTTACTGCTAAAGCATTTACTTTAAATAACAGGAATAGAAAGTAATTATTTAACATGAATTTTTGCCCTTTTATTTAATTCAAAAGAGAGGAAAGAGGAAAAGTTAAAAATCATCAAGAAGCAATGAGTGACTGTATGCTCGATGACTAATCACCTTGAATTATGTGTAAACTGACTATACATGCCAATATACATTATATTTAAAATGTACACAAGTGAAGGAATTGCGTCTAAGCAAAAGGTGAATTGCCTTAAGAAAAGGGTTAGCTGTAAGACAATAATTAACCACAGGTTCACTGAATTTAATTAATGTTGACTTGTTTCAGTTAAAAATGTCATATTCAAATGTGTGACATTCTGAGAAGCTGGGAATTGACAATAATCATCAGTAGGATAGTTGTGAGCTTCTGAGTGCGTCAATCTATATGGTAAATGCCTGAAGACGTCTCCCACAAGTTGTAAGCCAGATAGGCATAAGTATTGCCTAGAGTCACTTAATAAATGAGCCAGAAACAAACAACAAAAAAAAAAAAAAATATATATATATATATAAAATGAACTAACCTTATATGAGGTTAAAGGGCAATTAAGTTTTTGTAAGAGTCCCTTTCTTTATTCTTCCCCTCATAACTCAGATAGATTTGGGTATGCAAAGACTAATTTGTTTTTACTGATAGTCAGATGAAGTTTCAATGTGTAAGCTTGGAAGATGTGATTGAAAGGAAATACAGTGTTAAGGCACATACGTATATACACACTTCCTCATAACCTTAAAGAGACAAGCAGTCTCTTACATATGTTAAAAAAAGAAAAATGACAGATTAAGAAGGGGTGAGGTAATGTAAAGATAAAAGGTAACTATCAAGACATAAAGATCAAAAAAGATGTAAGCTTTGACAACTAAATAACAGAGACATGAACTTAAAAGCATTATACAAGGAAACAGTGCAAACATTATGCATACTGAGAATCCCATCATCATTGTCATAGCAATGATATAAGTTAGCAAGCATACAGAGGATGAAAGAGGAAAGATATGGGGGGAAGAAGGGAAAGAAGAAGGGAAAACATATAAAGAGCATTTACTACTTATAGGGAATCTATTCATTTACATTTATATAATACTTCAACACACTTCAAGACAGAATAGACCCCCCATTAATCTTTTAATGATAGAAAATTAGTTATGACTACAAATGGTACATGATAACATATATACATGTTTTGTGAATAAGATAACCATTGTTGTGAAATGTACATCATTTTATAGTGAAATGTGAATTAACACTCATGTATTCATATACAACTATTAGCTACTTAGTGGACTAATACTTTTCATTAGTATACAGAATTAGAAATTTCATCATATGGAAAACTATACAAATTGCATCATACACTTAGGTTTATAAATTCATATAGTATGATGATAAGGTAAATATGAAACTGTTTAAAGATTAAAAGAATTTATCACAAAAACATGATAAGATATTAATCTTACTACAGGTAAATGATATTTACTTAGAAACATTCTTTTGTAAAGAGGTGTTTTAATAAGCAACAACTTTTATCTATCCAAAGTTCATATACAAAGTGAGAAAATTATATATAATACTTGAAATAAGTAGTAGTGTGTTTACTGAATGACACAGATTATTGAATGGTGAATATTGTACATTAATATTTTAGATAGTTAACACTATTTCCAATATGTATGGATTGTATGCAGTGATAATATGCCAGTTTGAGAGGCGACGAAATATAATTTGAAATACATAAACAGATTTCCATATGTGATTACAGTAAAGTTAGATATATTTGATTAATAAGTTAATTAAATATTAATTTCTTATACAAATCCAATTAATATGGAGCTCAAAGAGAACTTTTGTTGCTAAGGTATGAGGGATAATCTGATAGATTAATTTTTATCTATTGGATAAGGAATGTTTAGCATTCCACAATAGGGGAATTTCTGAAATGTTGGATTATTTTGTTATATATAATTGTTCTCATATTATACTTTTTTCTTTTTTATTGGCCTGAACTAGAATTTAACATATGTTTGCCAACAGAGAAAATCAATCTGAACATAATATTTAGAAATGACAGGAACTTTGTAGATTTACAACATCATAGAAGAATTCTGAGTATTATTTATCTTACAAATAATCTCTAAACCTAGTCAAAATATATGGACTTAACACTACTTTCTTTAAACATTAATGGCTTAAACAATCCAAAGAAAAGATTAAACCTATTAAGATATTTGAAATTAAATAAAGCACAGGTGATCTTTCTTCAAGAATCCCATTTCAAAACAAATGATAAACGTATATGGAATCCAAATGAATATTTAATGTTATCTCATTCCTCAAATAAACAAAAACCAGAGGAATAATAACTCTGTGGAGGAAGAATGTTACTAATCCACAAATTATCTACAACTATGAAGATAAAGAAGGCCTTATAGGGCTTGTTATAGTGAAATTTAACAACAGAAGTTGGACACTAGTAAATTTATACTGGTTTCCTGGCATGGGGACAGGAACAGCTAAAAAAATCTAGATTTTTATTAGTAGAACATATAAAGGCAACCTAATAATAGGTGGAGATTTTAAATGTATACTGGATAATTCAGAGACCACTAATAAGAGAAATCTGCGTCTCACTCCTATAGCAAACTTACATAAAAAATGGAGTGGTAATCATAATCTAATCGACACATTCACATTTAAAACAACTCATTATTATTTTCCCATCAATATTATAGATTTAGTACTCAAACAAGAATAGTCAAAATGTATGTATCACAAGAACTAAACACAAAAATACTCAAAATCTCAGTAACTCCCTGTTTTTTATCAGATCATAATTCTCTTATTCTCAAACTTCAAATAGACTTTAAAAAGTTATCACATACAACAAGAATACCAGCTTATATCACAAAATTGAAAGAATTTAAACTTAAAGTTAGACACTAATTATTCTGAACAGATTAACATAGTCATGATATGGGATGCTTTGAAAGCACATATATATATATATATATATATATATATATATATATATATATATATATCTTACATGGTTCAAAATTAATCAAAATAATGGGAATCTGAATTACATAATATACAAAAACAACTTATAGCTATCAATAGTAAAGAATCAACACATTTTTCTAACAATAAAAAGACAACTGATGGATTAAATAAAAATATAATGAAATGCTAACTCATTAAAACTAATTTGGCATTAGAAAAATTAAAACTAAATTCATATTCTACATCTCCTAGACATATGCACAATCTAGCTATGAGAGTTAAAAGACAATCCAGTGCAAACAACATCACTAACATCCTTCATGAGGGGAAAAAGAACAAAAAGGTATCAGATACAAGAACAATTTTTGATGCTTTCAAACATCATTACACTGAACACTATGCAACTGACAAAGCCCACATCAATTTCTTAAACAGAATTAAACTCCCCCAAAATCAAGAAAATAGCAGAAAAATTAAAACTAGATATTCAAAAACAAATCACACATAAAGACGTTACAGAAAACATCAAGGAAAGTAAGTGCAATAAAGCTCCAGAAATTGATGGTATTATAATAGAATAATATAAAAAATTTCCAACATCCATAACTACAATTCTTCATAAAACTTTACTTGAAATCCAAACACATAACACAATACCACCTTCAAGGAGGTACTCCTTAATAACACTCATCATAAAAGAAAATAAAAAAAAACATATTATGTAGCTCCTATAGACTAGTATCTCTACTCAATAATGATTATAAAATTTTGTCAATATTAGTCAATAGAATTTAAAAAATCTATGATTCATATTATAACCAAATATCAAACATGTTTCTTATATAACAGATGCACTTATGACAACATCCAAAGAATATTAACCCTTATAGACATTTTAAATAGAGAAAATCAGGAAGCTTTACTAATTGCACTAGACATAGAAAAAGCCTTTGATTCATTAAACTGGGACTATCTATTTAAACTAATAGAACTTTATGAATTTCCTCAATCCTTTATCTCATTGATAAAAAATATTTACAAAAACAACCTAGCATTTGTAAAACTAGGACCATTTACCTCTGAACCTATAGTAATAACAAAAGGTACAAAGCAAGGTTGCCCCATGTCTCCTATCTTATTTGCACTAGCTATTGAATTATTTACTTCTTCAGTTCGCTCCAATTTCCAAAATAAAAGGTATTGATATATATGGACAATGTTGTTGTTGTTCCTTTAGCTTTTCCCAGTTAGGGGTTGCCACAGCGGAACTCCGGTCCGCTAATGATTGGCAGTAGATTTTCATTGTGCCAAGGTGTCAGCTCAACACCCAACCTTCAATGAAGGTACCCCCACTCATGCATGTCTTTCGAATGCCACTCGATTGCGGGGAGGACATGCAGACTCCACACAGAAGGAGCTCCAGCCAAAAATCGAATGGGAGAACCTCTTACTGTGAGGCAACAACACTACCGCTGCACCACCGTGGCTTCATTGATGCAAATAGCATAATTTTAGAATTAGATTGTCCATATATATATATATATATTGATGGATCTAGGACACTTGCTCGAAAAAGCAAGTGTCCAAATCCATATATACCGATCACAGTTTAACAAAAGCACTTTAATCGAAAAAGCACTTCTGTTAAACTGTGAAAACCCCCCACTAATTAAATGTTTTTGCAGGGGGGCTTTGCCCCCCCTGCACCTCTCAATGTGGGGGGCTATGCCCCCCACACACCCCTACTTAAATATTCTCACTCCAAGGTCGCACTACAGTGGAGTAAAGGAATATTCCCTTACTCGCACCACAGTGCAACTGGCACACCACTCACACATACCCAACATTGCTGCTTCGATGAACAGCAATTTCGGGTATGTGTGAGTGCGAATTTGACTTTTGGTGAAAGTTAAATATGCGCAAGTGTCCGGGTTCCATATTGATGTATATGGAAAATATAATTCTAAAATTATGATATTTGCAGATGATGTGCTCCTTACTTTATCCACCTGAAAAGAATCTATAAAAGAATTAGATGCACAGGCTGAAAAATTGTACTCAATTTCAGGTCTTCACTTCAATACAACAAAGTCTAACTTCATAATACTGAACAAAAACAAGGACTTTCTAGTGGCTGGAAATCATATAATTGTTAAACAAGTTTCCACTTTAAATTATTTGGGCATCACTCTATGTAAAAATATAGAAGAAATCTTAACTATAAATTACAACAATATCATAAATACGATGAATGCCTTTGTAGTAAATTGAAACAACATGAACCTAACTTTTGAAGACAGACTACAATTAATAAAAAATTATATCACTACCAAAAATGTTATATATATAGCACAAGCCTAAGATACCAGATAAACATCTCCTAAACAATAAATACAATCTTATAATTTCTCTAGGATCCTAACAGAAATAGAGTAGCTTTCACACATCATATCTGACTGTGGGATCAAGGAGGAATCAATTTCCCAGATATAGAGACCTATATTAAAGCTTCTATTTTCAGAATTATTATAAACTGGATAGATCCAAATTACTCTTCCAACTGGAAAACTTTACATGCTATTATTTATTCAAATGAAAATTCCATAATAAAAACTTATGTTAGATGGTTAAATCAGTAAACCATGGCATATTTTATGCATGGGCATTCAATACAATATAGTAAAACTTAGTAAACTAAAATTTACAAATTGCATCTTTAATACATTTAGAAAATTTGTTATTGCCTATATAGATATAAAGATTTGGATGAATTTAATAATTCCTTTTAGTTTCACAAAAAACTTTTTCAATTGAATGCACAATATTTTTACCACTTGGGAAACAACAAATTTTATTTGTTGGCAGCACTGTATTAATAATCAACAAGTTATTGACAGTCAACATATAATAAACACATACGATCTCTCTTCCTCTGATTGGGTAGTCCTTCAAAGTATATTGATATATTCACAAGATCTATGCAGAATACTTAATAATTCTCCTTTTAAAGTCAAACCTAATTTTATAAAATATTTGAATGAAATTATATATGATAATCACAATTGGAAAAATATAACATCAAAACTATACAAATTATTAATAAACTATAAAGTTAAAATCTGACAGAGCTATTGGAATTTCATCACTAAAAGCAATTCAATAAGACTGACCACAGACAGTAAAACTAATATATTGTATTCTATCAAATTAACATCTAATACACAATTTTGGAGAATATACATGTGGAAATGTCTGCATAGATCATTTTATACACCCAACAGACTAGCCAAACTTGGTTCTACTAATAATGTTACGTGTTGGAGATATTTACAAATATGTAAAGCAGACTGGATACACATATTTCATGATTGTATTAAACTAAAAAAAATACTGGGAAGATATTAATAACTTCTTACAAGCTATATTTACAGATACATTGTATTATCAAAGTCTTTAATTTTTGTGAATATTAATAAAAAACAGAAATTAATAAAAAAGATCTGTATTTATTATGGACTATACTAGCGGTTCCTAGGAAGTGTAGCTCTAAAAAATGGAAATCCAACTCTGAACCATCCTTTGAAGAATTTTTAAGACTATTGAATGAAACAGCATTGATGGAAGTCAAAGTCAAGAAAGTAAGGATTACTTCTAAGTCATGGAGTAACAATCCATTGAAGAAGATATTATCTCTTATCAATACATTACAAATGAACACAGATTCTTCTTGAAGGAAAGGAAAAAAAGGAAGAAAACATTTGTCTAAGCACCACACATATTTGATTCAGATTGATTTATCTTATAATTTATTCTCAGGCAAATGTAAATAATGTATATAGTTTGTTATTCTGTTTAAATTATTAGATAAATTACAAGTAAGTTACTTGTCAATCTTTGAAGAAAATCAATAAAAATCTTTTGAGTAAAAAAAAAGGAATGTTGAGTGTAGAGATGGGAAAAGACCTTGAGGGGTATCAAAGAACAGTGATTTTTTTCTTTATTTGAAATAACAGTCAATTTATTATAGACAAATTAAGAACAAACTTTCCTGAAGCTGAATTAGAAGACAGTTTGCAAAAGTGCAGGACAAGACTTACAGAAGTAGAGTTATCTTAGAATTTTGAAATTAAAGAGGTTGTAGACAGCATCAAAGGTTCCAGAGACATACAATATTGAAAAAATAAACAAAATGTTTGATGACAGCCACACATAATAGAATTTGACTGCAAATAAGTACCACAGTGCCCATCTAGGCTGTCAAGTATTTCTCAAATAAATGACAAATCTGATTTCTAAACACTGTATCTTATTTCAGTCCTTATAAGGGTGGTTTAATGTCTTTATTATGCATTTTTAATTAAAAACATTATTGGTCTATTACCTCTTCAGGATAAGTGCTTTTGCCATCCCTGACCATTATGTCAAACAATATTTTATATTTGTTAAGAAGTACTGTGTTAAAGCAAACACAATTTTTTCTGATGGGCAGTTTGCCTGACTGTGTGAGTTTTGAAAATGTTCAGTAAAACATGCAGAAATCTATACTAAGCTAACATAAACATCATGTTTATAAAAAAGTGAAAATTAAACTGTGATTGTTGCTTACAATAAATTGTCCAGTGTATAAAAAGTGAACATGTACAGAATAAGGAGTTACTTTCAATGAAAATGTATCTAAGCCATTAAAGAGTGAAACTAGCTTCCACTTCCCATATGTACTCATATTTGTTGTACTTATGATTACTGCTATTGAAGTGTTTCTCCTGGCCAAAAATGCCTTATGTTATTAGGACTTTCCATTTAGATGTATGGGACTGCAAAAAGAGGAATCCTTAAATTCAGGTATAAAACCAGGAAATACTGCCTAGAGCTATTTTAAGTAAGACAGTGCAACTGTTAACTAAGCACTGCCTTGTTTCTGGATTGCGAACAAGGAAAATTAATTCCTGAAAGAGGCTTCAAACTTGTATCCATTTGCTTGTGTAACTTCTGTTTGGACTTTTAAGTCAGAGGTAGTTAAGGTTCAGTAAATATTTTAGCTACTAATAGTGATTGATCCATCTTAACCATTAATTAGGATTTTTCCATGTACGCTGACTGTTTAAAACCCATTTATGTAGTATTTCTTTGTGGAAGTATAATACTGTTTGTATATTTAATTTTACAAAGTACATTACTTAATTTAATTTATTTCAGGAGTTGTATTATTCAGTTTTACATAGTTGAGGCTGGTGGTTTACTTATTAGCTTAGGGGTATGTGTATTGAACTAGTGCAAACTCAACCATTGACTTTAAACTTTTGAAGAGTTACCATTCAAGCTATTGCAAATATGCAAATATTCTACAACTGCCTTAGATACTAATTGTGTTCTTGGCATGCCAGAATGGTCTGACTGATGGCAGCATTAACATAAAAGAGGGAAGGCAGGGAATGAGGTGTTGTTAGTGGAGGCATATTATTTTTCCCTCATGTAAAAAAGTGTGTGTGTTTGTGGGCAAATTAATCATGGATATGTTTCATTTACTGTTGATGAGATTGCTCTAGAAGGTACTGGGATAAATCTGAAGTGGGTGAGGTTCCAGGGGGCAGTGATTATAACACTTATTATTTGCACCTTTATAGTATAAAGCTTATTTGGGTGTGGTTAGTGTTGACTATTACCTGATGTGGGAATGTGCATTTACCATATGCTTAAAGGACAGTTTGTTCCTACATGTTATAAATGATGGGAAGTAGTGTGGATCATAGGCTATAGCCCCTGAATCTCACATATTAATTAGTGGCAGTTGGTTGAATTTCTGTCCCTTTGCCACATCTTCCTTGAACAGGTCACTTTTATTCAAATTCTGCAGTCTCTTGTCATTATACGTCTCAGTTTTGGAAGATGGTACTGTTGAAGGTTTATTCATTAAATGTTTCTGTCATGTTTTCATTCTTCTTACTTTCTTGAAGAATACTCATGACACATTATTTTGCTCTGTGTCTCTCTGTCTCCTTATATAGGATCCTATGTAGACAAGTCATCTCTGTTGCTGCTGTCACCAAAGCTTTCTGTGTTCTATCTGCAACATTATTCTGATGAAACCTTTACTGATTATTGAAAATCAAAAAATGGGATGTGTTGGAAATATGGCTTGTGCATACTAGAGATGGTGTGTCTTAGCAAAAGACCTCTTATCTGACAAGTGCTTTTGTACCACCTTTAGGCACGATAATCTTGTAAAGAATATGAGACAGAATCCTTCCACATTTTACATTGCATTACATTTGTTCACTGGCAGAAGAAGATGATTAGCTCACCTCTTCTATGCTTTAAATGTATTTAAAATTTTATTTCTCATGCCTACCACCCCTTCATCCTTTCTCTAGTTGGTTCATGCTCCCTTGAATACTTTGGTGGATTCTCTCTCTCTACTACTCATTTCCAGTAGTCCATCTCATGGGTTCACAGTTCTCTCAAGATTTAATATTTTTGCTCAGTGCTCTTCATCTGTACTTTGCAGGGTGACCTCTTTACTTTTTTGCATCACAATTTTCTGAATCTACATCAGAGTGTCTTTGTCTCTTTTGGTCTGATCTGAGAAGAGCTCCACGTCTTTTAATCTGTGATCATACCCTTGCCGTACTTTGCACATACCCTTCTGGGACTCTCACTGGACTCCTTCTAGAAAGCTAATATCCTTGTCTTTCAGTGTCTCCCACAAATACAAGCAATACTCAAAATATGGCCTAATCAGGGCCCAGAAAAGAAAGGGCATAATTATTTTTTTTCTGGGAAAGCATCTAATTGTAAAAATAAATACCATTATAAAGAACACCATAAAAATGAATCAAAAAATGTGAATACTCAAAACATTAAAAATTAAAGCAACAGGACATATTGCAACATCCAATTAATGACTTTATGAATGCACGAGTGGTGAAACCATGGCTAAGCTTCCAAGTTCAGACTACATGATATAACATTTTTGTATATTTTCTTTTGCTCCATTAAATATCTGCTATTTGTGTAGTACGTTTTTGTTGGAAGTGAAAAAGAACCTCATTTGGATGAAACACATAAGTGTAGAATATATGATTTTTTTCATTTCTTTGTTTTTAAAACAAAATCTAAGTAAATACACACCACTCATATTGTGCGTCATTGTATGCCGAATAACTTTTTGTACTTGCATTGCTTAGTTGCCTGATTTTACCTTGGATCTATTCACATTTTTCCTAAATGAGAAAAATTACTTTTATTTAAAGTGGATCTTATAATAAACGGCAATGTTTTGTAGTGAATGCAAAGAAGATCAATCAAAAAATACAGACCCAATCATCTAAAGCCGATGTTTACACCGCAAGGTGACTTACCTTGACATTTGATTGAAGATTGTATTTTATACGGTGATGTAACAGATCACCTGCATTCTTTCATGTGAGTTGGTGGAACTGTACACCTCACACCACCTTCTACTTATTATAATACAACATATTAAAGTACATTCATTTACAGTCATGTTGTCACATAAAGTACAGGACATCTGACATGCTTTACATCTGGAAGTTTTGCTTATGAAACAGTAGGATTAATGCGACACAACTAAAAAAGAATTGTTAAAGATACACTGGTACACCTATGTATCTTTAACAATTCTTTTTTAGTTAAGTGTCGCATTAATCCTACTGTTTCGTAAGCAAAACTTCCAGATGTAAAGCATGTCAGATGTCCTGTACTTTATGTGGCAATATGACTATAAATTAATGTACTTTAATATGTTGTATTTAAGTCTCTTTCTCTGTATTAAATCCCTTGGAGCTTTTCTCCCCAGGCCTCCGCTGAAAATGGACATGTATCCAGTTGGACTATCTCGGTCAACAAATGTAAAATAAATAAATAAATAAATAATCACTTTCAATGGCTTTTCTTGTCTCACCATCACCCAACCCACAAGCCACACATTCTCAGGTCTCATACTAGTAAACAATTTTCTTAAGTGCTAAAACCACTGATCCAATAATACAGGTAATGGAATATACATGCCACCCACAAATTAAAACAAGTGTTTTTTAACCCAACAGCATGGGGGACTTTGCCCCTATACATCACTCTTACTTTATTGTTAGTTCTCCAATTCTCCTCATGAATACACTGCAGCTTGGAGAAACCTTAGTGTGCACATAAAAATGACTCATGCTTTCTCCAAGATGCTGTGATCTTGGAGCACCAATAATATTTTAAAATGTGATCCTACAAATATTACTACAACATGCAATGAAAAACAGAAATAAAAACAGCACTGCACATCCATGCTCAAGCTAACAAATTCTGAGCAAGCTGATTACGAGTACCTGAAAGAAACCCCCCAAAAGATCACTATTAATGAAATAAAAAGCAACAGATTTTTTTAATAAAGTATTTATCTTTCTTTTCCAGTTTTGAACATTTATAAAATACTATGACTGAATTTGTCCCATTTGGAAAGTTATGCTTTGAATGAAGCTGTGCACCCATTGCAAATAACTATTAGGCATTTTCTGTAATGATTATCCCTTATTTTCTATATAACGGCATACTGAGTAACTTTCCTGTTTAGAGTAATCATCCATCCTCTTTTGTTCTAAAGTTATTTTTTCATGAAGAAACACTGACATGCTCGTTTACAAAAAAAAAAAAACAACAAAAAAACAAAACAAAAACACACATGAACACAAACATACATACATATAACCTTAAGGACCACAAATTCTTGAGCATAACCCTTGTTTTACTCCACAATATACCACTGACTTGAGAAATAAACTTCCTATTTCTTAGCTTCCCAGGCTCTCTCTTTTTATACAAGCTTAATTTGTAATCATTATGTTCAGTAATTCAATCATTTCCCCTAACTGGATTGCTATAAAAACCTTACAGACACAGGGTATACATAAAACCATATATCCCATTTTCCACACATGAAATGTTAAAACTACCCCACTGCCAGAACAAAGTTGCTGCTTTTAGGCTTATACCAGTGGATTGTAAGACCAAGACATTCCATCAGCCTTCCTATTAGCCATCTTAGGTTTGTGCATAACAAAGTAATGGAAGAGATGACAGATAGTGCTTAACAGTATCATTTTGTATTGCCATCTTGTTTGTTATTTAGCTATTGCCTTGGGGCATAATCAAGCATCGAATAGTAGTGCTTGCCTAACAGCTAATACTTCAATGAAAAGAAGGCCCACGTCATAGCCAAACACTCATTCTCTGTGGCTGAATGCCTTTTTCAACATTGTTTAAATTTTACCAGGTATAGCATTGTATACATGGTGCTGTATACTCTAAATATTTTGTGATGATATAACTCCCAAGTCTCTCTCTGATGCATCCACATAGATATACATGCACACACACACACACACACACACACACACACACACACACACACACACACACACACACACACACACACACACACACACACACACACACACATGCTGTGCATCAATGTGTTTTTTCTGAGATCGCGGTACAGTGAAGATCGTGAAATTTACCCTTTCCTCACTGTAGTGTGATCTTGGAGTTGGTATATATAATTAGTGGGGGGGTGGGGTGCAGCCCCCCCACAATATAAGGTTCGAAGTCTAGCATTTTTGCTGTTTACAGCGTTCAATTTTATGAACTTTCATTCATATAATATAGACCCTATATATATATATATATATATATATATATATATATATATATATATATATATATATATATATATATATTTATATATGTATATATATATATATATGTGTATATATATATATATATATATATATATATCAAATACCTCAGTAAAATCAGGAGTTATCTGCTCTGACTCAAGAGATTATTGCACATTGATAGAGCTTTTTCCTCTGTGAACATTTTTAAATGATAGGCAATAGTTTCAAAATTAGGTACACATTTTAAGTAGTATTAGCTAGTCCATGGAAAGTCTTTGCCTATCCTTTTAGTGGAGGGCGTATAGGCCATTTTTTGGCCTCTGTTTTTTTTTCTAGTTATGGTTTTACCATCTATCCCAAAGAAAGCCTCTGCAAGTAAGGCATCTGCAGGGTCGTAAATCACTGTGTAAAACAAAATATATGACCAACAGAACGTGGAGACAGAATAACAATAAGTTAAATAAATAAAGTGTAACAAATAGACCGGTTTTGGCTTATATATTACAAAGCCTTCATCAATGTGAAAAAACAGAAAAAAATACACCCCATTTATAGTGTGTCATCAATCCAAAAGCCAGTCACAGATGTTCATTTAACCCTGGTGCAAAAAGCCCTCCTAGTTTGATTATCCATTTTTTCTCCTTAACATTGAGCAATTCATGCCAGCCAGATTTATTTTGTTGCAAACCAAAAATGTTATCTATAATTGTAAATTGAAAACATGCTGTCTTGTGAGTTAAAGTGTGTTTAAAGAGAGCATTAGTGTCATGCTGGTTCCTAATTTCACTCATATGCTCAGATATTCTATGTCTCACAGACCTGGACGTTTGTCCAACATAATATACATATATATATATATATATATATATATATATATATATATATATATCTATATATATAAATGTGTATATATATATATATATATATATATATATAAAATATATATATATATATATATATATATATATATATAAAATAAAATATATATAAATAAAAATTATACAGCTCAGCAAGTTCCTGTTTGGTGCCCTGCAGAGTTCTACAGCAGCAGAGAGACAAAAGATAGACTTTGGAGTGATTAAGTATCATTTTTTTGCATTTTCTTGCTGCCTTTAGCTAATTCTACCTAAAACGCCAATTTTCTAGAGTTTCTGTGATTTAAAAAGCTTGTTTAAGCTACATATTGTACTTATTTTACTGCCTGCACTTTAACAACGTTGTTTTTGTGTTTAAATTACCTATTTAACTGTTGTAGGCTATACACTCAAGTGTGATAGCCATTTCTATTCATTTAAAGTGTTTTTTTGATTGTATCTGCTTTATTTTCTGAAAAGAAAACCCCAAAAAACTAAAAAATACTTGTTTTCCCACATTTCTAAGTTAGTTTAGTCCAGTTTTCAGGTTAGTGCTGAATTCAGGGCTGTGTTACAAGTTTCTGTGTTTGCCCGTACCTTACTTGGATATAAGGAAGTTTCTCTGTTCACTGTGAGAGAGGGAGCTTTGAACAGCCTATCTGTCCCTGGAGGAGTGGTTTCAGCCCAGAAATTAGTAATTTATTGGCCATTTTGGGCTAATTTCTATCTCTTTCATTTCCCTGCTATAAAACCCGCATTTGCAAGGTTTTTGTGCTAGTATACAGCTCAGCAAGCTCCTGCCTGGTGCCCTGCAGAGTTCTACAGCAGCAGAGAGACAAAAGTGATACTCTGGAGTGATTATCATTTTTCTGCATTTTCTTGCTGCCTTTAGCTAATTCCGCCAAAAACACCAATTTTCTAGAGTTTCTGTGATTTAAAAAGCTTGTTTCAGCTACATATTGTACTTATTTTACTGCCTGCACTTTAACAAAGTTGTTCTTGTGTTTAAATTACCTGTTTAACTGTTGTAGGCTACACACTCAAGTGTGATAACCATTTCTGTACATTTAACGTGTTTTTTTTTTTGGTTGTCTCTGCTTTATTTTCTGAAAGAAAAAACAAAGAAATATACTTGTTTTCCCGCCTTTCTAAGCTAGTTTAGTCCAGTTTTCAGGTTGGTGCTGAATTCAGGGCTGTGTTACAAGTTTCTGTGTTTGCCTATACCTTACTTGGATAGAAGGAAGTTTCTCTGTTCACTGTGAGAGAGGGAGCTTTGAGCAGCCTATCTGTCCCTGGAGGAGTGGTTTCAGCCCAGAAATTAGTAGTTTATTGGCCATTTTGGGCTAATTTCTATCTCTTTCATTTCCCTGCTATAAAACCCGCATTTGTGTGGTTTTGCACACCGGGCAGCGCCGGTTAGCTAGGCTATAATTATTCCCGGCTCCACGAAGTCTACTCTTCAATTTTTCCCTTGGACATACTTTCAACTTAAGCACTCAAATCATTCACCTCTCATCCGTGCACTTGTCCAAAACTCATAGCAAGCACTAATAAACCTTAGCACTAGACCCCCTGTTCGACCTTACCAGCCAATCAGTAAAACAGTTCACTGTACCTATCCAGGCATGTCCAAAGGGCAGTTTCAGGTGTACTCTCCAGTCCAACTGGTGAATCTGGGCATTTTGAGGCAATGTTACAATTGTCTCATGTACACAGACAACCCTCTCCTTCTTCCACCAAACACTAATACATGCGAAGAGATGCAATTATACAGCCAAACTGGAGCCTAAGCTCTCTCAACCCAAGACTGGACTTGCATCACACCACCAGTCTCACATAGACCTATGAAACCAACAATGGCAAAAAACACACATAAATACACAAAACATACTCAGAGGCTCTAAATAAAAATGTGCAAAAGCAACAGAGACCTCCAAAGCAGACATCCAAGCAACCTCCACCCCCAACACAAACCATGAAACACATACTTCACAAAACCAGTGTGCCAAACAATCACAGCCCTTAAGGCAAAATAACATATCACACTAGTAATAGGTGACTCTATAGTCAGGCACACTGATGTCCCACTCACTAGGCTGAACAAGGAGAAGGTTACTGTTAGTTGCCTGTTGGGTGCCAGGATCCGCCACATAACACAAGCACTCAGGTCACTCCAGAACAAGTACAAATATGACTCTGTCATTGTCCATGTTGGTGTGAATGACCTGAGCCATACCTCCCTGGACTACATGAAAAGAGACATGGAGGAGCTCTCTGATCACATAGCCCAGGCTGGTATGACCCTGACCCTGAGTAGCATCCTTCCCTCACCAAGAATGATACCATGGTATAGAGAAAAAATGATCAATTTCAACAGTTGGCTAAGCTTCTGGTGTCATTAAAAGGGGATCCAGTGTCTGTCAGCCTGGGATGACATGCTCGACAAACCACACTGCTTTGCTAGAGATGGCTTGCACCTGTCACCCTTAGGCTTTCAAATACTGGCCAAGGCTCTTGCCACCCCATAGTGCCTTTTTTAGGCAAGGCTCAAAAGACAAACCCACCACCGTAAATAGCACAAGTAACAAAAAACTGAGGATAATGCTGTTCAATGCCAGAAGTCTAAACCTCAAAATGCACGCACTCGAGGCACTCCTCGGTATGGAGAAAATCGATATATGTGCAGTAACAGAAACCTGGTTTAAAGCTCCAGAGAGCACCCCAGCACTACCAGGCTACAACTCATACCATACATTTCAGCCAGAAAACCCGGACCAAAATACAAAAGGTGGGGGAGTATCCATATTCATCAAGGATACCCACACCTCCAGGTTAGTGGCACAGCACGATGCTTCAGAGATCATCCACGTGCAACTAACAATGGGCAAAACTGCTATTCAAATTATAGCTTGCTACAGATCACCCACCATGTCCCAGGACCCCCACTCCACATTCCTGGAAACACTGGGAAACATAAAGGTCCTACCAAACACCCTGATACTGGGTGATTTCAACTATCCAAACATTAACTGGGAGAACTACTCATATACGAACTCCCTGGCCCAACATTTCCTAGAATTTATAAACTCAAATTCCCTGGATCAACTGGTTAACACCCCCACCAGAGGTGACAACATATTGGACCTGGTCATCACCAACATGGGTGACCGGTGTTCCACACCGGAGGTCAACCCCTCGCTGGTTAGATCTGACCATAAACTAATCACTCTGGATATCCATATTCTGCCACCACCCCCGGTCAAAGAAACCACCATGAAAAACTTTTCAAAAGCAAACTTTACATTACTTAAGACCGAGGTGGGAAGTTTCAAAGCCCCCATGCTAAAGAATAATGCTGTCCAAGCTGCAAAATCCTTTACTAATGTACTCTACGGGCACCTACAAGAATGCATGGATCGTGCTATCCCAAACAAAACCAAGACTCACTCCTCCAAGAAAAGGAAACCAGTCTGGTGGACCCGTGCCATAAACAAGCTGTACAATAGAAGGAGGAAACTAGTACAGAAAAGAGTAAAATCCCAAGAAGGGAAGACCTCTCTGATCAGTATCAGCAAGAAACGACGTTCCCTCATAAAATCATCCAAGGCTAGCTTCGAAAGAAAAATTGCCATGGACTCCAAAGATAACCACAAGGCATTCTTTAGCTATGTCAAGAATCTAAGTGGCAATTCTCAGATCTGCTGAATTAGTTCAGAATGGCACAAAATACACTGAACCGACCAATATAGCCAACATCCTGGCAGACAGGTTCAGTGCAAACTTCACCCCCCTCTCACCCCCAAAAGGGTCCATAACTATACCAGAAAAATGTAGTGCCCCTGAAATCACAGACACTCAGGTGAAAACAGCCCTTTCCAAAGCCAAAAACACAGCATCAATGGGACTGGACAGTGTCCCAGGCTGCGTCCTACATGAGCTCAAAGATGAACTAACACCTCAGCTAAATGCACTGTTTAAACTCAACCACTCCACAGGCTACGTGCCCACAGAGTGGCACACAGCAATGGTTATTCCGCTCCACAAAGGTGGAGCCACAATGGACCCCTGGAACTATCACCCTATAAGCCTGACTAGCTTGGTCTGCAAAGCCATGGAGCGCATCATCATGAATCTCATTAACAAAGACATTGGAAACCTCCAAACACTGGACCCAACCCAGTTCGGCTTTGTTAACGGCAGATCATGCCTCCTAAACCTGGTGGACTTCTTTGAGAAGGTTACCAAGGCTATAGATGAGAGAAAGGTGATCCACACAGCCTACCTAGACCTCGCAAAGGCCTTTGACACTATTCCCCACTCAGGTATTATAGACAAGCTCACCATCCTGAACATAAACCTCTACATCACAAGATGGGTTGCCAACTGGCTCATGGACAGAACCAACATGGTAAGAGTTGCAGGAGCTAGGTCTGACTCTAAACCTGTTACAAGTGGCATTTCCCAGGGCTCAGTCCTAGGACCCCTCCTGTTCGGCATATACTTCTCAGAGGTACAGGCAAGCACAGGAGGACTATGGCTCACCAAGTTTGCAGGCGACTGCAAACTAGGGGCTATAATTGACTCTCCGGCTGACACAGACATCCTCCAAAAGGGTCTCACTGAGACAGATACCTGGTGTCAAAACCATGGTCTCAAGCTAAATGCCAAAAAGTGCATAGTCATCCCCTTTGGAAAAAACAAAGTACCCACAAACTACCACATAGGTGGTAGCCCCCTAAATACGTAAGATGTAATAAGGAATCTGGGGACCCAAGTAGATAGTAACCTCTCATTTGATAATCACATTGCCAAAGTGGTTAGAAAATCCTTCTATGTGGCCCACCTAATCACAAAAGGGTTTGCATCCAGATCGAAAGAGAACATTGGGCCCCTCTACGCATCACTTATCAGACCCATCATAGAGTACAATGCCCCATTTGGGATGTACCTTACAAGACACCTGCAACAACTGGAAAGACCACAGAAGTTCCTCACCAAGAGGATCACTGGCCTCAAGCAGATGCCCTATGCAGCTCGACTGAAGAAACTCCAGCTGTACTCAGTTGCATACCGCCTACTCAGAGGTGATCTCTGCCTGACATACAAGGCCGTGTCCAACCCAGAATTGATGGACATGCTCCACCTAAAGAAAACCATATCCCCTCAAGACACATGCTCCAGGAATCTAAATCTCACCACAACAATAAATAGGACATGCTGGAGGGATAGATTCCTGCCCCAGAGACTTCCCATGCTCTGGAACAAGATTCCAATCTACATTAGGCAGAGCCCCTCACTAATCCTCTTCAAGAGAAACCTTGATGAGTGGATGGGAAACAGAAAGTTTACCCCAGGGATCACTTCAATGGCTCTGCTGGACAGAGGCACAGAGAACTAATCTAAGGGGGCGGCGAAAGCTAACACATTCTGGCTAGGCTTATAAATGCCTTCGGGAAGATAGCCTAGTACCTACCTATGAACCTATGAACCTAAAAGGCTGAACATTGACAAGTTGCTAAATAAACAACCCATTCCAAACTACAATTGGCGAAAAAAGGAATCTCACATACTGTACTAATATTCTTACTACTAAAACAAGTGTTTTTCAGCATTCTACAACAATGACTACAGTGCACACATGGATGGTTCCCCTTAACAATCCCCCCTTCAATGGTACTTTGTTTTTTGTCCCTTGATTTAGGGCAACTCATAGGTTAATAGGTTCATAGGTTGGTACTAGGCTATCAGCCCTAGGGCCTATACAAGCTTAGCCATAACAATTCCCTGGCTATTTCTTCCCACACTATTTACTTCCCTGGACCCCTGTCTAGCAGGGCGACTGATGTGATCCCTGGGGTGAATTTCCCTTTTCCCATCCAATCGTCAAGGTTCCTTTTGAAGAGGGCCAAAGAGGCACTCTGCTTGACATGTATGGGCAATCTGTTCTAGAGTCTGGGGAGTCCCTGGGTCAGGAACCTATCCCTCCAGCATGTTTTGTTTATTGTGATGACAAGGTTTAGATCCCTGGAGCATATGGCTCTGAGGGATTGGGATTTCTTTAAGTGTAGCATGTCCAACAGCTCTGGCTTTGACATGGCCTTGTATGTTAAGCAGAGATCGCCTCTGAGTAGACGATATGCGACAGAGTATAGCTGGAGTTTTTTAAGGCGGTCAGCGTAGGGCATCTTCTTTAGGCCTGTGATTCTTTTAGTGAGGTATTTCTGCGGCCTTTCCAGTTGTTGCAGATTCTCTGTTTGCACTGGTTGAAATATGATGATAAATTTCTCCCATTTCTATATGAGAAAAGGCACCTATCCCCATGTAACCCTGATAATCTATTTTCTGCCATAAGAATATTCCAATTCCGACAGACGCTATCAATAAGTGCCCCTGTGTTCCACCCATATGTCGTCACAAACCTAAGTTTTCCTGAGGTATCAAAATCCTTCTGTTTATATTTTAAGAGTTCATCCCTATTCATCTCATTAACCACATTCTGAGCTTGTGTAATATGTCCGGTTGGATAACCCCTTTCCTTAAACCTGTTACTAAGGTCATCTCTGAAATGTAAATATGAATCCTCAGTTGAGCATATACGTTTTACCCTCATATATTGGGATTTAGGGATATTTTTGCATATATGAGGGGGATGATAGCTGGAGGCATGGAGCAGAGAGTTATACTCGGGGAACTTTCTATATACTTCAGTAGTGAGGGTATTATCAAGGGGCCCTGATAACCATTACATCCAGAAAGGTAATCCTATCCTGGTTAAAACTGACCGTAAAATACCCTCACTACTGAAGTATATAGAAAGTTCCCCGAGTATAACTCTCTGCTCCATGCCTCCAGCTATCATCCTCCTCATATATGCAAAAATATCCCTAAATCCCAGTATATGAGGGTAAAACATATATGCTCAGCCAAGGATTCATATTTACATTTCAGAGATGACTTTACTAACAGGTTTAAGGAAAGGGGTTATCCAACTGGACATATTACACAAGCTCAGAATGTGGTTAAAGAGATGAATAGGGATGAACTCATAAAATATAAACAGAAGGATTTTGATACCCCAGGAAAACTTAGGTTTGTGACGACATATGGACGGAACACAGGGGCACTTATTGATAGTGTTTGTCAGAATTGGAATATTCTTATGGTAGAAAATAGATTATCAGGGTTACTTGGGGATAGGTGCCTTTTGTGATATAGAAATGGGAGAAATTTAGCATCATATTTCAACCATTACAGAGTTGCCCTAAATCAAGGGACAAAAAACAAAGTACCATTGAAGGGGGGATTGTTAAGGGGAGGCATCCATGTGGGCACTGTAGGCATTGTTGTAGAATGCTGAAAACCCCTTGTTTTAGTAGTAAGAATACTAGTACAGTATTTGAGATTCCTTTTTTAGCCAATTGTAGTTCGAATGGGTTGTTTATTTAGCAACTTGTCAACGTTCAGCCTTTTATGTTGGACAAACGTCCAGGGCTGTGAGACATAGAATAATTGAGCATATGAATGAAATTAGGAACCAGTGTGACACTAACGCTCTCTTTAAACACACTTTAACTCACAAGACAGCATGTTTTCAATTTACAATTATAGATAACATTTTTGGCTTGCAACAAAATAAATCTGGCTGGCATGAATTGCTCAATGTTAAGGAGAAAAAAATGGATAATCAAACTAGGAGGGCTTTTTGCACCAGGGTTAAATGAACATCTGTGATTGGCTTTTGGACTGATGACACACTATAAATGGGGTGTATTTTTTCTGTTTTTTCACATTGATGAAGGCTTTGTAATATATAAACCGAAACCGGTCTGTTTGTTACACTTTATTTATTTAACTTATTGTTATTCTGTCTCCACGGTCTATTGGTCATATATTTTGGTTTACACAATGGTTTTACCATCAACCTTCTTATAAGATATCCCATCCATTTATAAATTAGCATTTGCAGTTAAGCCTTTATATCTTATAGAATGTAACGCTGCCTGCCCTTTTGGTACATGAGACTCCCAGTCTTCTGAAAGATGTCCATTTCATTTAGGGATGCAGCAGTATATTATGAATGGGGCTTCAGTACTTTACTGTCAGTCTGTGAAATGTTGCTGGAACTTCTTGTAAACAAAACTGTATTACTGGGTAATGATTTTACTTTAGTGTGGGTAGGTGGATGATGGTGTTGAAGCAGAGCCTGCCAGAACTGTTTGTTAAATCTAGTGTCACAAAGTGTCTTGCATTTTCTAGATTCTCTATCAGCTCTTCAGTTTTGGGCACAGGCTAGCTATCAAACCTTGAAACGCTATTCAGTTTCTAAAATTATTACAGAATCTGATAAGTCCATTAGGTTTAGGAACTAGTGCTATTTAGTTGCTTAATTCACTCTGTGATCTTCTGTTACTCCTAGTTTGATCATCATCTGAACTCTGTAACATCTCAGTCTAACCTTCATTGTAGGTGTTGTCTGTATGCTATACTCTATCAAAATAGTTGTTCCAGTCATTTATATGTTCATTCACCTCACCCTGGCTACACCTCAGTGTAGACTGCCTGAAAAATGCATCCCATCCTGGATTTAAGAGTTCACCGATTCCAGTTTCTATTAGAGATGTGCATTTAAATGCATTGCTATGGACATTTTGGAGAAAATAGTAAAATATGGCAATGATTATCAGCACAAAATACTTTTAAATGGCTATGCTACAAAATTTTCACAATTTGTTATTGCACTAGGCTGATGCTAAGGCTCTTGACAGAGAACTAGTACTGCTGTTCCCTAGAGTGTGTATCCATGGAATTATGTGGATCAGTTGAATTCAGTTTAACCCCAAAATGAATTATCTGAAAACATTCCACCAAAATAACATTTGAACTTCACAGTGTAAATGACTCAATAATCACATGACAATGAATGACATGAAGCAAATGATAACAACCATTAATGCAAATGGGGATAAACAAGATTGTGGCATGATTCAGAAATGTATAAAAATTGTGTAATGGAATGCTATGGGTATTGAGTTTGTACACAGTCATTTCTTGGTGAACATAGAGAAAGAATCCTCTTTAAGATACTAGGAGTAACATCCACATTAGCTGGCAAGCATATGTTAGAGGCTGTTCTCGCAGCCAGTGTCCACTATGGTTCATATCATCACCCTTAGCATTGCATATAGATCCAACCACACCTAGCCTACCACAGCTTCCTTGACATGTAGGCAGAGACACTATATGACAGCTTGCAGACATGTGTTGTCTTTACATGGAATCCCATGGGGTCCATGGAATTGCAGTCACAGTAGACACTAAGATATGTGTTGGATTTACCATTCTTGTCATGGGGGCTTTCAAGCAGCCATTGGGAGACATAGTAGGTGTCTCACCACAGGCATCTGCCTCATGCATACTATATCAGTTCCTTGATGTCATGCTGGAAAATGTGGGGGAGCATATGTAGTTCTCATGGACTGCAGAGGAGAGAAACACCACTATGCAAATATTCTATGACATAGCCCATTTCTTAGAGGTCCTGAGGTCTGTTGACTGTACCAACATTGTCATCAATGGCCCGCCTAGTCCAAATGGACAGTGGTACATCAACTGGAAGGTTTTCCACTTTATTAACTGCTATGTGGCACAGAATGCACAACATATTATTTACAATGCATCTGTGTACCACCTAGGCAGTTCTTACAAATCACACATCTGGCACATATCTATCCCATACCAATACTAAGACATCTTATTGGTGATGCTGTATATTCCTTGGAGCCATGACTTATGACAACAGTATTATACCCACAAAGCATGGCTGAGATGACATACATTCCACACTGTTGTCATCCTGTGACATTGTTAAGAATGTGTTTGGATTTTTGAAGGTCCAAATCTGCTGCCTAGATTCTTCTGGTGGTATACTGCAGTATGCTGGTGAGATCTTCAGCAAGATATTTGTTGTCTGTACAATACTGTACAACATGGTGTTACGCCAACAGTTAAAGCAGGGGATCTTCATTGGAGGATAAGATAGATTGGGGCCAGCAGCAGAGCAGGTGATGGATGAGGATGCATTGGAGAAACTGACTGCAGAGGGATTCCAAGTGAGGCACAGGTTGGCACAATATAGTGTGGCACTTCCAAAGAGGTGGCGTCTGGTCCATAGCCAGGGCTGGATACAGCACAAGTTGACCTAGGAAGATGCCTAAGGACTGATGCTGGCTCGGGAGACTAGCATGGCTGTAAAAAACAAACCAATAAAACAAAAGTCCTGTACCTTTCAGCTTTCAGTCTGGAAGGCATTCAGTCAAGAAGCACATATGCACATCATGGGAGATTAAGGAGGTGTTCTATATGAATAGATAACACATCAGTGTCAGCACATCTACTTCAGCCCCCCGAAAAGCATATTTGTGCATAGGAGATTTAAGATGTATTAGGAGAAGATGTAGTTTTACCAACAACTGCTACAGACAACAGCAAATCCTTTCATTTTTTTAGTGAGATCTTCTTAGCACAGAAGGAGATCATTGTTCCACTGCACAAAGAAATCATTGCTCTACTATATTCAGCATTCATCAGACCTGTTATTGAGTACAATGCTCCCTTTGGAATGTACATAAACAGGCACATCCAACAATTGGAATGTGCACAGAGTTTCCTCACTGAAAGAATACAGAGTGTAAGTGTGGTGAGCCCTCTTTACCCTGGGCCAGTAACTAAGGAGTCTCAATTCTCACTACTGGCTCCAGTAAGGGAGTGTCACTAAAATCAGGGATAGAAATATGCAATTTTCCCTAAGAGTACACTGGGAACAGGTTCCAAAACTTGGGACTGGACTATATGCTTCACTCCAGATCCCCAAATGAGTCTCCACACTAACCACTGCAGAACACTGTGTCCCTGTTCTAGATATCTGACACACTCACTATTAAATGTCTGATATTTACACATACACACAGTCTTGGGAAAGACTGACACAGATTTACCTGCTGTGTTTCTTTGCCCAGATTATAAGATAATGGCTGCCACCAGTCAAATACCACAATACCTTTCAAAAGGGGTATTCAATTATATTGGGTACAATAGATATTGAAACAAATAGTAGCATGTTTCCCAAGCAGTAACACTATTCAGAGTGGCCTTGGTGTTATTGCAGTAAACATAAACACTCTCAAGTCATTAAAAATATTAACTAAATAACCAGCCACAATGAGACATAGTAAACAATTAATAATAAAAAAAAACATTTAAAACATGTAAATACTGAATAACTGATTCCAATAAACATCAGAGTTTCACACACAAGAAATATGAAAATAATACTCTAGGATATATCTCACATTGATTTTAAAAGACCTCTATCTAGCTGTAGTTCCTTGACTATCTGAAGATTAACTGCCCCTATCTATCTAAATAACTCAGATTATACTCTTGCTTCTGCAAGGTAAGATGAAAAATTATGTCCACACTCCAGGCTGTTGTCTGTCCTCAGTGAGTGGAACAACTATTCTCCTGGAAATGACTGAATGATAAACTACTGCTGAACAGTTCTGGAAACAAATGAATGAAAAACTGAACAGCTGACTCAGAGCCTACTTTTTATAGCAGATATTTTTCAAAAGTAACAGGAAATTACCATGAGAATTCTACAGTCATATCAGACTTTGAAAAGTAAACAGCTGCAGTGAATATTCTATTCTCCCAGCTCTGACACACAAAGAGATCACATCTAGGTCAGCTGACTCTGGCATAATGAGCATTCAGAATTCTCTTTACAAAGAACATGTGCATTTGCTCAGCCAGAAGAACACTGTTTGACATTCCAGCATTTTGCATAAATTAAAGGAATAATCAAAAGGCATAAACTTATTTACAAAATTATAGCTAGTCATGCTGGCATATATAACACAGGGTAATTTACAATTACTTACAATTATTTACAAAATGGCAGCCAGTCATGCTAGCACAAATAACAATATCTAATATCCTCACAGAAAGTAACATGTCCAATGCAGACTGCCTCAAAGTTCTATCTCTGTAGTCTGTCTTCTACAGGCTGTTGAAGGGAGATTTATACCTGGAATACAAGGCAATGTCAGACTCCACCCTGATGGACCTACTGCAAATTCACAAAACAAACAACACCAGAATTATCCATTCTAAATACTTAAATCTTGCCTGTGATAGAAAACAGGACCTGCTGGAGAGACAGGTATGCATTCCAGAGACGTCTCCTTCTGTGGAACAAGCTGCCCATTCATGTGAAGCAGAGCTGTTTCCTAACCCAATTCAAGTGTAACTTGGACAGTTGGATGGGGAACAGGAAATTCATACTTGGTTTGGCAGCTATGTCTCTAATGGACACAGTCAGCCTGCAAATTGTTCATCTCTCAGTTCCCTGCTTGTAAATGTTTCATCTCCCAAGCCCCTGCTTACAAGAACTTGTCAGAGGTTTGGGATGCATGGCTAGGCTTAAAAAGGCCCTTGTGGGTGTTACCTTAGTACACACCTGTAAACTTATGAACCTATGAGTCAGACTGGGCCTTTGAGTGAAAGATTTTGACATTAAAGCAAGAGCTGCTGCACAGAGCAGCCAGACCTTTGATTTTTGTTTAGCACAAGATTTTGCACTGTTTTTCCAGAGATGGAGAGCATTGTGTGTGTGCATGTGCGCTCTTCTGCTGCCACTTCTCTTCAAGGATGGATTACCACTGCATTATGGAAGACAGATGGATTACAGCAATCAGAAATATAGATGGTTCAACCAGTGCTCTGTTCCAGTTCACAAACCAGCACTCCATCCTTCAGCTCTTCCTGTGAACAGAAAAAAAGTGCTGTTCTATCTTCACCCAATCTGTAACCCCCAAAAGTGAAGAGCAAAAAAAATAAATAAATAACAAAAATATCTGCTCCTTTTACTGGCACACCAACCAAGTGGCCAAATAATAGGATATGCCCCCCTCCCACCTGCCCCAACCAGCCAGGTCCTATTTCTGTACCTTTCCCCAATGATCCTTCCTTACATAACAGCAAAACTAAATAAATAAATAAATAAATAAATAAATAAATAAATAAAACAAACAACAAACAAACAAAAATCATTTAAACTGTAGCAAACTGCTTGCTACAAATGTAAAATGTAGTTGCTACAGTTTATATTCTGCATGGAGTTGCATGAAGTGTTCAGGTTTTAGTTAAAAAAATATTTTTTTTTACAATTAAACTGCAGCAAACAGTTGCTGTAATTTATACCCTGCCTACATGGAGCTCTGGGATGCTCAGGTTTTACTTTAAAATAATTCACTTTTAAACTGTAGCAAACTGCTTGCTGTAAATGTAGCAAGCAGTTGCTACAGTTTATATCCTGCTAGGAGCATTACAGTGCTCAGGTTTTATTTATTTTATTTATTTAACATTTGTTTACTGGAAAGTCTGACATGGAATAAAACCAATTTTCAGCAGAGGCCTGGGGAGAAGTGCTGCAGACGCATGTCTTTGTAACATGAGAGGAAACCAGATCCCCTGGAGAAAACCCACATGAATGCAGGGAGGACACTCAGACAATTCTCCTGAGTCATCACTGAAAAGGCAAACTTTGTACAGTGCCTTTACTTGGTTAGCAAATCAATAAAAAACTGGGCTTTGTTCTAAATTTTTGAGCAAAGAAGTTGAGATGCATTTGTGTCCAGTCTTTTAGAATTTATGTCTTTTTTGGCAAATTGTTGTGGATTGCAGTCATTAATTAATGAGAGACATGAATTTCAGACTTAGTATCCTTCAGAAAATGCTTGGTAATGCAAAGCTTTTTATTCCAGGAAATTTCTAAGTTACAAGAGAAATATTTAAAATGTGATCCTAATTTTTGAGTCTTTGTCTATGGTTTGAGCTAAGAACTTGAGAGGCGGGGGGGGGGAGGGTTGTAATGGGTTCCACTGTATAGTTTTGATAGCAGAGAGATAGGGAGCTGAGATAAACTTCTGGCCTATTATTCATGAATGCATTCATTCATTTGTTCCCAAACAGATATCTTAGGTGTACATGCATACAATTGGTTGTAATTGATGTATGTGTACTTGTGTGTATGTAAATACTTGGTTCCTACATCCCACAGTAGTTGTGGTCTAAAGGAAGGAAGGAATTCATTGTAGTAAACAGGAATATAATCATGTGTCATGTTCTTTGGGTATGATCTGTGCATTCATTGTTTGTTGACTGTTGACAGTGTGCTTATTATCTGGTTGTGAAAAAAACTGAACAGCATGAAGTCTACATGTTTAATGTTATTATTTTAACCATGAATACATTTTAATTATCCTTGTTTTTTGCAGGCACACAAGTGTCGAATGCACTGTGTTGGACTGCAACAGTCTTGTTTGCTACTTAGTGCAGATCAGTAATGCTATGAGCTGGTTCTATAGTGCGGGGTTTAGTTCACTCAGCCTTCATTTGTCTTGTGTGTAACTGACCAAGTCAGTTCACCAGACAGTGTTCCTAGGCTACTACTGAAAAGGGACACTTGCATCCAGTGAGCTGTCCTAAGTGGTTATCAAATATGTTGCACATTTTTTTGAATTCCTGCACTCTTCACAGAGATGCTAATTAGTGCTTCACTGTACACTGTTTTATGAAGTCCCTCGCATCACATGTCATGTAGTGTAATAGGTTTCCAGGCACATTTTCAATAAATGTGTTTCAAGAGAGAAGGAGTTTACTATTGTTTATGCTATGTAGTTTTTCAGCATGAGACAATTTTTGTTTAACAAATGTCTGTCACTGTTTTTGCTGTAAAATCTGAAATAGTTTTAAATGTAATCCAAATTTCTGAAATAATTGTAGAAGTGAAAAAAAAAAGAAATAGCATGCACACTGAAATATTTGAACAGTGTTTTATGGTAATTGAGAAGATAGATTTATGTCCATTTTGACACCTGTTTTGGAGAAATTGGGTCACACTGCAATACATTCCACTGGCATGCTGGTCTCTAGTGCTGTCATCACAGGCTGTGGTGGTGTCACTGTTCACTACATGTGCATGATATGCTGACAGTGGTGAATCTTGCTTTGGCCTGACAGACATGTCATGGTCCTTTATACTCAGTGTAGAGAGACCGATGAGTTCCACAGGTGACACAGTTGTGTCAGTGGATGTGAGTGGGAGGGTAACTTCCATGGTAACCATTGCTTACAGTGGAATTATGCTACTAGCCTTTGCAGGGCAAGGCAGGCCATCATTATTAGGTTTTGATGCTGCATTGACATCAGGTATGCCCTGTTTTGTTGAGGTTGACCCCATGAGTGTCACACCTTTGAAGAAAGACAGATAAACATCCATGTGTACAACTAATGAAATGTGACAACCCCACATCCCATTACTCCAAATATTATTGAAGGAAACATATCATAAAAATAATGATGACACTCATACCTTGTAGTGTCTGTTGCCATACCTGGATTTGAGATGTGCCTGTTGAGAAGATTTGACATTGCTTGCCATTAACATGCAGATGTCAGTTGGGGGACACAAGACCATGTTACTGTCTTAAAGTACTACTATCATGGTGCATCCCCAACAGAGACATAAAATATTGTCAGCTTCCACCAGGTATCAGCATCTTGTCTCTGTTTCCTGACATGGACACCAAGAAGTCCTCTGTGTCAGTGAGTGTGTTCTGTGAAGGTAGACCACTTTCTGAGGCCATCCTTTTCGGTGCCATTGCTAGGACCTTGTTGCAGGCATAATGTCAGGGATCCTTCAGCAGATCTGTTGGCCATCAACAGCATTTACATCTGTAATGATGTCCTGACACACAAGCTTCCAGAAGGGTCTGTTAGCCCTGTCTGCACTTAAAATGCACCTTCCATGTGCAGTGTCTACAGTGCACAACTTTCTTTGCCTGGGAGAGATTTTCCAGGTACTAATTCTATTCCAGTGCCATTGACTTTCCTGTACATGGAGGACATATACCTATAGTCAGTGCCAGAGCACATGTATGCCTATCATTGGTTATACCATCCCCCCATGTAACAGAATTGCCTGCAAAAAATGTTAAGCCTGATATACATTGATTTTATGTGCCACATCCCTACATCAGTTCAGTTAGGACTTCATGGAGACTGAAAGAAGTATAACACTCACTCTGTGAACTGTCTATATGGACGTGTGTCCCCCCAGGCCACACTGCCATGTGTTCTTCAGAGCACATCAATAGTCTGCGCCATTTACATGATGTGTAGCCCCATTCCACTGCTTTCTATGTAAATGCCAATTGTACTACAGTAGCAGAGGACTTGCAGTCTTAGACCTGCCTCTCTGTGTTTCCAACCTGCAGGAGTACTAAGGTAATCCCTGACATTCAGCAATATATCAGGAGAGGTGATACTGTCTGGACCTATGTCATATATACCCGAATTCCCCTTTTAACCTCCTGCTATCAAGCAACCTCCCTTAAAAAAAAAAAAAAAAAATATATATATATATATATATATATATATATATATATATATATATATATGTGTGTGTGTGTGTGTGTGTGTGTGTGTGTTGTATTCCCACCTACTTCTGGCCTGTGTACCCTTATTTCAGTAACTGCAAAGTACTTTTCTACTGTGTAGACCACTGCAATTATCTCAGTAAATAGCATACCTGCTATTTTGTAGGTAAATTGATAGCGTGATGAGTAGCTCAGTGATAGCAATGACTTTTATCACACTTTTATTGTGCACATAGAGCAGTAAGTATGCTAAAAGTGCAAGTAGAAGAAATGTTTCTGAAATACAAATGTGGTGCAGCATATTTATAGACCTATAGAGAGCTACAGGGCCTTTGACTGTTCGTGAACTCCAGCTGTAAACCATTATACTTTCTGAACATGCCTGGGCAGCTCAGTAACACTTGCATGCCAATAGGCTTCTACAACCTAGTTACTGGCCTATAGGGGCATGATGTCATGTGAGTTTCATGATTTGTGGTGTATTGCCATGTTAATGTACAGCATATCTGTTTGCAGAGGTGCACAGCTGTACGTGATGGGCATGCATCTGCATCCCTTCTCCTTCTCTGTGTTTGTCTGTTATGGTCATGCTACTTACTGCGCACTGGCACTGGGCTTCATCAAGCTGACATGCTGCCTGTTGCTGCACATCATATGGTGTCCATGAACTGTGTCAATACGATTCAGCTACCATCTCCCTTCTGATTTTAACCTAACAACTAGTTATAGCTTCTGGAAGGACTAATGTTGGAAGAGCTGCCATGTGGTGCAGCAGGGAGATGAAAGTCCTTCCACATCTGCTGCATCTGCACCATTAGTAGTGCCTACTGGTAGATTCATTTCAGGGCCCCAGTACAAGGTGGAGGCCTGATACTGTTTTGTCATGACAGTGAGTGATGCCGTGGGCATTAGCCACACTGTTGAGCTGTGCCAGCATCACTACAGTGACCTGAAGAGGGAGTTTCTTTGAGAACTAATCCTTCTTTTATGCCTAAAGTGATATCTGAGTTTACATTAAGCCAAACTATCCATCTCTCCATTCTTTCCTGAACCTAAAAATGAGGGAGAAGTGATATTCCATATCTTGGATGTCCAGGACAACTCATGTATCATCTTGGCAGAACTAAATCTTTCAGATCTTTGGATCAATTGTTCATTTCTTGTGAAGGTAAGAAGAAGGGCCAACTTGTGTCAAAACAGACTATTTCCAAATAGTTGTCTAAGGCTATTACCCTTTGTTATACTCACCACAACAAAACTATTCCATGTAGGATCAAGTCCCACTCTACCAAGGCCTTGGCTTCATCCATGGCTTTTTGGAAAGGGTTGGAATCTAGAAGTATTCTAGAAGCTGCTACTTGGTCCTTTGTACATACTTTTATAAATCATTATACAGTTGATTCCTTCTCTAGGACCAGGGTAGGCCTTGTTAGGACCAATCTCCAGGGGATCCTGGACTCTTCTCCTTCCACTTCCCAAATGTAGTAAGCTAGGGTAATCTATCCATATAGTTAAAGCTTCTGCTGCAGTGATCAATATGATGAACATAGTAAGTTGTGTAAGCAAACTTATCATAACAGTAGATGCTCGAATGATCACTGTGGCAGTAGCTTCTCCCTCTCTCCATCTCCCTTGATTTTTGAAGTGTTTTTATGCCAGGGTGTGAACATTTTGTTCTCGTTAGTCTTACCATTGTACCTAGAGGGCTCAGGCTCCCTCTGTCTGTTGGCAGGAAAGCTCTGAAGGGTTTGGCTCCTGAACTTGTCTTTTAGTTAGCCCAACTGGGGCTGCCTGACAGTTTGCACATGTGAAAGGCACCCTGATGATTTGTAAGCTGTCTGGCTGCTATATTCTTGGCAGGAAATAACCTATATAGCTAAGGTCACTGCAGCAGTAATTATTCAAACGTCTAGTGTTATGATAAGTTTTGTTACACAACTGTACTTTCTTTGTTGTTTTGTTTTTCTCCATTCATGTTACTAATTTATGCAATGTCAGCTGCACACCCAGATGTATTGCAACAATGACCACCATTTCCTGCAACTGGTTCTTCAACAATTTCAATAGCAGCTTTTCTGCAGGGTGATGAAGGTAATTTTGGGAGGAGCGCCCCACACCACTTTTCCTTTCCCCTGGTCCTACTGTGTGTTCCTCTGCTTGATCTTCTTCATTTTCTTCCTTTTTACTGTCCAATCAACCCACTTCTTTCTCATTTATAATATAACAGTGGTATGGACTTTGCTGTATAGCAGTCATCTGGGCTCTAAGATGTGCCCATGTTGAAGTAAGCTGCATGGCATTGCAGTTGTGGACATGCATAGTTGCAGTATACTACCTGCATACCACTGAGCCTTGGTCATGTGACTCGCTCTTGCACAGTCCACTTATTTGTGCAGCGTATACTACTTGCACTAGCTATGCTCTTTTCTATGCAGCTATAGGCTTGACAGTTCTGTCCAAAGTGGCTGCTACTGCATACTTGAGCAACTTTGATTTGATTAAGCTAGTCTTCACTACATGGTTGTTACCATTTTTTTTTATTCTGGCCTCTGGTCTCTTGATTATGCCCAAATGAGATATTGAACTGCTATGATTAAGGGATGCAGTCATTGCAATAATAAGCTCAAGGGTAATTTCTTGGACAGTTTCATACTCTAAAAGCTCTAAAATGTAAATTAACTGAAATTCTATGTTAAATCTGAATATGTGACCTTGCTGTAAGAGAAAGTCTAACAAATTGTTAACAATAATTAGTAAAATTTTATGGAGCATGTAATATTTTTTAAGAATTTTATGGCATATGTTTTTGAGTGACTGGATTCATGGGGGATGTTTAGAATATTTGGGGTACACTAGATTTCTAGTTTGTACTTGTATATTAAATTTGAAATGCGCCAAAGTGATCTAATTTGGCAATACATTCAAAAGCCTGTGTAGTGATGGTTCTTCATGTGTGTCTTCATTCTAGTGGATGAAAACTGATAAAACTGATTCAGTAGAATCAGACAGCCATTGGGTTTTTGCTGTTTAACCATTTTAAGTTCCTTGTGTGTCCATACCGCAGCAAAGGGATGGCATGCAAAGGGCCTAGCGACTGATATTTATGACTCTGCATTCAATGTAATCATGATCCTGCCCCTTTGCCAACAGTACCAAATGTAATCATGATCCTGCCCCTTTGTCAACAGTAGCCAATGTAATCATGATCCTCCCACTTTGTCAACAGTAGCCAATTAATCATAATCCTGCCCCTTTGTCAACAGTAGCCAATGTAATCATGATCCTACCCCTTTGTCAATGGTAGCCAATGTAATCACGATCCTGCCCCTTTGTCAACAGTAGCCAATATAATCATGATCCTGTCCCTTTGTGAGCAATACCGAATGTAATCATGATCCTGCCCCTTTGTTAACAGTACCCCAGAGTGACTCGATCACCACTGTCAGATTGTACCATGGAAGATGTGCCTGTACATATATTCCACATCGATTCCCCTAAAAGACAGGCAAGTGGGGTGAAGCCTTGTCATTCTTATCTTCCCTCCTGGGTTCATGCTGCTAGTTAAACTCTGATTGCCTAGGTTGCAGTCAGTTTTCTTTACAAAATGAAACTGCTGAACTACATACCTGGATTTCCCAACATAAGCCTGATGATCTTGCTATAACCAAAACTTGGATTAAACCCAGCATAAACAACTCTGAAGTTTTACCTTCTGGTAATAATATCATCTGTAATGACCATATAAAAGGGAAAGGTGGTGGTATTGCTTTAATATTTCACAGTACCTATGACATAATCCCTTACAACAAACCAACACCAAAATTCAATTCAGCAGAGCTTTTTATTGCTTTCCTCAAAATAAACAATTATAAACAATTATGCATTACTCCCCTTTATATCCCTCCTGGTGACAATGTAGCTATACTGGAAGATACCCTACATTAGATATCCTTAACATTTCCACAAGAAAAAATATTACTAGATGATGCGAATGTCAGTTGGTTGGACATAACCTCTAACTCCCTTACATCTAGTATGAACTTATATGGTTTCACACAACTAATTAATACTCCACACATTATAGTAAGACATCAAGTTCTCTATTAGCCTGGAGGCTAGTATCAGTTTCTAGCAAATACTCCACCATAGGTACAATGTCAGACTTTCTCAGTGTTCACCTTCCAATCTATATGACTAGACATCTCACACATCCAGTTGAACAGCATAATTATAAAAGACGTAACCTAAAAATGTTCATTACTACACTATAATATATTAACTGGAACTTCCTAAAAATCTTCCACTTAGATGATACTGCAATTGAATTTAATACAACTTTTCTAAATATCCTAAACAGCCTCGTACCTTCTAGAAAGAAGAGACTGAAAACAATGCAATTTGGCTATCCAAAATGAGTAGAATGCTAATGCAGGCTAGAGAAAAATCATTGAAAAAATGGTAGAAATATAAAACACCTCAATATCTTGAAAACTTCAGAATAGAATGTTTGCAATCGTACTAACAAGCAAATAATAGAAGGAAAAATACTATAATAAGTTTCAAAATATTACTAAACACAATCTTAAAAAAATGGACATCTGTTAAAGAAATCTTGCACCCTGGCCAAAAACGTAACCCAAACCACTCTCCTGATAACTTACCACTCAAAACCACAAAACAGTTCAACTCTTATTTTATAGATAGTATAGCATCTCTAACCCATGATTCCTCAACATTTAATCCCAACCCTGCCCAACAGTCACATATCACCACATCCACTTTATCCTTCAAATCTATGCCCACATCCTGTATAAAACTACTGTTAAACAAACTTAGACCGTGCTCTTCTTCAGCTGATGACTTTCCAAGCAATTACCTAAAAATAGCAGCCAATAACATTGCTTATCCTGTCGCAATCCTCATAATTAGGTCAATTCAGAAATCCCACGTTTCTGCTCTCTGTAAAAAGTCACACATTATCCCTCTGCACAAAGGACGAAATTCAACAGACATGAATAACTTTAGACCTATAGCAATCTTATCTCCCCTCACCAAAATATTTGAAAAATGTATTCAAAAACAATTACTAGACTATTTCCTGCAGGAAGAACTCCTAACCCTTACACAACATGGCTTTCATCCTTCCCATAGTACTAGCACTGCCCTTCTAACTTATATAGATACTGTCAGTAAAGCTAGAGATAATGGCAAACTAATCTCTTCCTTATTTCTAGGCTTGTCTAAAGCCTTTGACAGAGTTTGTCACAGCAAACTTCTTCCTCAAGTGTCCTCACTAGCTCTCTCTCAGTCCACCCTGTCCAATAAGTATCAGTCAGTAAAATGGCACTCTGTACTCTTTCCTTACCTTCCAGTCACCACTGGTGTGCAACAATGCTCTATCCTTGGTCCCCTCCTCTTCAACATCTTCACCAACACTCTCTGTACTTCCACACAACAGGCCACCCAAATACAATATGTAGATTATTCCACTCTCATTTGCACATATGGCAATGTGGTCACTGAAACATGGCTTCATAACTCACATGCTTAAATAAAAAAAAGACCAAATTACTACTTTTTTCGCTAAATCCCTCTCTCAAGAAAAAACTAAATTTAAAGTCCTCTCTCTCTCTTGATAATACTACCATTGAAGTCACTTCTCAAAGCAAACTATTAGGGGTGATAGTGGATGATATTCTTGCATTTGACCCTCATATACAAAATCGCATAAGAAAAACTCATCAAAAACTATGGATGCTTTACAGAGTCAAAAACCTTCTCACCAATGCAACTAAAAGTACACTTTCCACTACTCATCTCCTCCTGACTCTTGTTTATGGTTCTCTTATCCTTACTAACCCCAAGGCTTCACAAAAACTGAAACTGCAGCAATGTTATAACAGAGTTGCTAAATTTACAGCACATACCCCTTTCAGAATCCATCACTGTATAACACTCAAAAGCCTAAATTGGTTAGGACTGCCACATCAACTAATGTATATACAACTTCTTACCACCTGTAAAATTATCCAGCATCCATCTGCCTGCCCAGCATTAAAAACACTCAACACAACTATGTTCCCAGTTGGTCATTGTGATTCCGTGACCAAAAACTACTGTCTATAAATCTAGCAAAGCTGCTGGGTATTGTCTATAATTGTACAAGGTTGCTAAGGCCTGGAACTCCTTACCTGTATCCATCAGGTCTATACCCACCCTCCCATCTTTTAAAACCACTCTGAAAGACTTCCTAGCTAAAATTTGTCTCTGTTCTTGCTCAAAACCAGGGTAACCTATATCCCTAAGTGTGAACAAGTATATTTTCATTCCTTATACCTTGTTTCTCTCCCTTTTTCACCTACTTCTTTGCAGCTATCTAATTCTCTTCTCTGATTTTCTCTCTAAATATGCCATAAGCCTGTCTTTCCTTCACCTTATATTTTCATATTGGAATTCCTATTTGTATTACACTAACTCACCTTTAATTTCTCTACAAATTGTCTAAAATTTCTCTAAATATTAAATGATTGTCATATACCTTGTATCAGTTCTTAACCAATGTTTTATATTATGTTTAATTTGTTATACAGTAAACTATCAGTTAACCGGAACTCAAGCAACTGGCAAAAAAAGAAAATCGAAGAAATACATTACAGTTTTCATGTGTTGCACTTTCTGTTTTCTTCCCACAGAAACATACCTTATGTTTTTAGAGTTTTATAATTCTAAAAAGGAAGACAAGAATAAATTCCTTCTCTCCCCAACCTGAGAACAAGTCAAAAAAACAAATAGTATAGGGTACAGTATTAGTCAGGCCTACTTTTAATAGTAACTCTCAAGCAACCAGAAACTACAGTTATCTACCAATACCCATGGGTGCCAGTTAACTGAGAGTTTACTGTAATTATTTAAACTGCATATGTTTTTGGTTTATTTTTGAAAACTGCAAAATTATTATTCTTAAAATGTTTTGCAATAATTTGGAGCTTTTCTCCATGGGCCTTCACTAAAAATGGGCTTCCACCTAGTCGGACTTTCACAGTAATCAAATGTCAGTCAATCAATCAATCAATCAATCAATCAATCAATCAATCAATCAACCCAAGGGCAGAGCATTCTTGACTTGATTCTTACAAATATGGTAGGTTTTGCACTACGTCCCTGGTATCACCCTCCCCAATGAAGTCTGACAACAGACATATGACCTTCTCCTTTGAACTCCCAAAAGATCCTACAACAAACCCCAATGAATTTAAAGATTCCAAACATGCCAACCTCAGTCTACTGTGTGATGAAATATCAAAATTCACTTTTAACTGTACCTCCCCAGACTTACAACATCAGAAGGATTCATTAAAGAATTCTGCATCCATTTAAAAAAGTGCCTAGAGTTAGCAGTCCCTTCTAGAACAAAGTAGCATGGTAAATTCAAAAACAAGCTTTCCTAGTGATCTAAAACCATAAATAAATTATACAACAAAAGAATGAAACTCCTTAAATTATTTAGTATATATATATATATATATATATATATATATATATATATATATATATATATATATATTTCAGGCATGGGCAATAATGCCCTTGTAGTCTTGCTAATATACCAAAACAACCATTCCCATATGTCCAAGTTGTTTTGGAAATAATATCTGAACTAGAGACTGGTTTAATATAATTCAGTAGTCTATTCCATGCATCATGTATTTTCTCAGAGAACCAGTTAGTGCAGATTTCAATCCTACAGAATCTTCTACATAGATTACCTGATGATTCTCTGCTACTCTTTGATAACCCTTAAATATCTATATGAGACACTGCACAAGTACAGATATTTTAATGTTTCATAGTAACTTTAACTTTCACATCTGGATGCTACCATATAAATTAAGATATTTTAATGTTTTATCGTGACTTAAATGTTCACATCAATGGATATCTTTGGTATATTTCCACCCTACTCTTTCCAATGTACTCATACTTGATTTCATATAAGGTTTCCATGTTGTTAGCTGTTTTAGTTTGGGTCTAATCATTTCTTATTTCTACACTTTATAAATCTGTTTATACAGCCTATAGTTGTATAACTATCATTAATCAATTGGTTGATATGATTAGAAAAACTCAATTCTAGATCTACCCATATACCAAGGTCCTTACATGACCCTACAGTTTCAAATCACTATGTGCTGTATTAAATATTCATTCTTGATTCTATGTCCCCAAATCTCATATGTTTAGTTTTTGATATATTTATCAGCATATTATTCTCCTATGCTCAAAGGGTCAAGTTATCCAAGTTCCTTTGCAGAAATACCCTATCTGTAGCATGTGTAATTAGTTTACCCATTTTCAAAACATCTGCAAATAGACTATAGAACACCTCAAATGAAAAGATAGAGCTGAAAGATACAACCTAAACAAGTAAGGGTCTAGGACAGAGCCCTGTGAGATACCCTGACTGTAATCTAAAAATGTACCTGTCCTGCTGCTGAATGATACTTGCCATTTGGAACATTGTGTTACACTGTAGATGGTTATTCATATTTTTTCAACATAAGCACGCTGATATATAATTTCAAGTTTAAACCTTTCCAATTTTGACAATAATTATTTGAAAATATGCTTTTCATTTAGGTTTCCACAACATGTAAGTAAACTCATGGGTCTATATGACTGCATTTGTCCTATTCCACTTTCCCTTAAAGATGGGTTTAACAAATGCATGACTCGAATCTTGAGGAATAACCCCATACTTAAATGACATAGTGAATAACAAATATAATGGTACTGTAAGTTCATGCTGAAGTGTTCTCAGGCCATTAGTACTTAATTTGTCTTCTCCATGTGATTTGTTTGGGTCCAATTTACATATTGTTTTCTATACAATCGAATTTAATTTTAGCATTTGAAGTTACCTGGATGTTACTAGCATGGTTTATCACCTCCTTTGTGCAGCCAAACTGTTTTGCATACGATTTTGTAAATATATCTAAAATCTGTTATATTTAAGAATAATTTTTAGAATCTATATAGTTTATTGATTTGTGTATCTTGGCCTCTGAAGCCAAAGATAATTAAACATTTTTATTTAGCTGTATTAGGATACTATAAAAAACAATATTTTATACTGCTCAGAACTTGTTCATAATGGGACCTCCAATACTGACACAACTGACATTGTCAATATCATTGGAAACAAATTTAGTACCAACATCACTTCTGAGACTTCTGTTCATAGCACCAAAATATAGAAATCCCTTATTCCCTTAATTATTTGTAAATATCATTTACTAAAACAGATAATCATGACCAAAAAGTCTTCCTCCATGGGATATGATAATATGCCTTTTTAAATTAATAGTATTAACCATGCACTTGCCAACACACTCCTCAAGCTGTTTCAGTTAAGTTTAGTTTCTTTTTTTGTTCCTGATGAGTGGTGCACAGCAGTGGTGATGCCACTCCATTCCATAATGGTGGTTTTACAACTGACCCTGGTAATTGCAGATCTATCAGCTTTACAATCCACATCTGCAAACCCATGTAAAGTATTATAACTGGCTTCATGAACCGTGACATCATAACATTTTATTTATTTATTTGACATTTGTTAACTGGGTTTGTCTGGCTGGGCAGATACCCTTTTTGAGTAGAGACCTGAGGAGAAAAGTTCCAGTAAAAAAGTTAAAATACAGTAAGTATTAGGCATATAAACATAGGAGGAATACAGTTTTGTCTTATACATAGTTAAAACAAAGAGCATAATACAAAATTTTATCGAAATGCATTGAGGAGAAGTTATATCATACAAAAATCTAGTTATAAGTCATAACATTATTAAGGTAACAAACTTAGAAAAAATAAATCAAAATACATTTGTACTTAAATAGGGAACTAAGATAGTAGATGCAAAGTATTAAAAGGAGGCCTGTTAGTGGTATAAGAATAATCTGAGAAGTAGAATATATTACACATAGCTTGGAGATATGATGAGGGAACAACAAAGGGCAGAGACAGAGGGTAAATCTTGTTAGACTTGACCCCCCAACAGTTTAGTTTTGTGAGGAGTAAATCCTATTTATTTAATCTGGTTAATGTCTTCTAAAGGGTTACTGGGACTGTTTGACACAATTTCTGATGCTGGTATCATTCAAAAGCTAAATGGTTTAAAAACCAACCCATTTCTGTTACTGTGGATAACAAGTTGGCTGAAATACAGAACCCACACAATAAGAATTGGTGGTACATCATCAGAAAGTATGGAAATGACCAGTGGTGTCCCTCAGGGCTCATTGCTGATCTTCTCCTTTTTGACATTTACTTCTCAGACCACCAAGCAGAGAGCCAAGACCTCTGGTTAACAAAGATTGTAGATGATTGCAAACTGGGGGCTGTTGCTAAGTCATCCAGTGGCACCCAAACCCTCCAGAATTAACTTTTACTAGTAAACTCACGGTGTACTAAAATGTGTTCAAAGTACATGCCAAAAAGCATAGCATCTTCACTTTTGGTAGACAACCCTCCTCTCATCATACAGTCTAGATAACTCAAGAAAATATAGTTAAGGACCTAGGTACTTGGGTTGATATCTTTCTCTCATTTAACCATCATGTAACAATAGTTGACAGGAAATCCTTTTATTTAGCCCAGCTTATTGCCAAACGAATATCATCAAGGTCTAAAGAGGTAATTGCTCCCTTAAACTCAGCATTGATTAGTCCAGTTGTTGAGTACAGCTGCCCCTTTGGGATATATCTCATGAAACATATCAAACAGAAAGAACCCAATGCTTTATAATCAAAAGGGTCACAGGCCTAGGTTTCTGAGCTACTAAGTCCCTGAGCTTTATCTTATTATTCAGTAGCTTATGGCTTTTCAGAGGGGAAATCTGTTTTGGTCACCATGTTATTAGGCACCCAATTAATCTGCACCTCCTGTTTTACCTCAAGTCTAATATTTCCACCAATACTAGAACCAGTGACCTAAATCTTCACCAAAAGTTAAGTAAAACATTATGGAGGGATAGGATTTTAACCCAGCACCTCCCAAACCTATGGAATCAACTTCTCCTGCTTGTTAAGCAGAGGAGGTCACCATCTTTGCTTAAACATAAACTAAATGACTGGATGGTTATCAAGAAGTTTACTCCAGGATTGACTGCTATGGCCCTCATGGACAAATAAGATGCTGCCAGAGGGATGGTGCTGGCAAGGTGAGAATGGTCATGAGGCTCAATCATTTTGGAGCTGTTATGAATCTATGACAGTCTAGACTGTCTATATATAAATAGGTTGTGTGTGCATGTGTGTGTGTGTGTGTGTGTGTGTGTGAGTGTGTGTGTGTGTGTGTGTGTGTGTGTGTGTGTGTGTGTGTGTGTGTGTGTGTGTGTGAGTGTGTGTGTGTGTGTGTGTGTGTGTGTGTGTGTGTGTGTGTGTGTGTGTGAAAGACAAGACGCGTGTATGTGTGTGTGCATGTATATCATTTAATTTTACTTGTTATTCCTATATTCAGATCAATAAAGATTTTTTTTCAGAAAGAACACAAATGCAATAAAATTATATCCAATGAAATTTATTCAACAAATGCAAATTTAACTACTGATTTTCATTTTTGAGAAAAACACTTTGTACATTATGTGGAGTCTTTGCCCTCGCATTGTCCTGCATGTAAAAATATCCAATCTGAAGTTGTATACCTTAGAGTAAAAGGGTATACTCTGATCTGCTAATAAACTTATTCTCCTTATCCATCTGATGCTGTGTTCTGCATTCACAAACAACCATTGGTAACATCACTGACTTAAATTTACTTTCAGGGCTCACCATTTTGATGACTGTGCATCCATAAGACATCATTCCAACAATCAACCACAGGCAATGCTAATGTTAGTGATGCTGATGAAATACTAACATTAGTGTTGTACCTAACCTTACAGACAAGTTCTATCATGGAAAGAAAGTAATGGATAATTTAGTAAGAAAACAGTAGCAGAATTCTTAGTACTGAAACACTGACATCATGGCTTTGAATACAGATGATTCATGATCACTGAAGGAAGTCATTTATGGGGCCTAATGATGCAGACCAAGGACAGGTTTGCTGGGCACAGACAAAGCAACAAATTCCATGACAGAATTATCAATAGTGAGAGAATTAAAAAGGGTTGCTTTGCAGTGATGAGGTGATGAGGCAAACTGAAACCAAATGGGTAAAGTACATTTTCTGATCTATTTCATCCTTAACAATGCTTGCCCTATAATAATTCCGCATTAATGAAATATACAGACATGTTCTGAAAAATTGTTGTTGTTTTCCTGGTTAGGCAGGTTCCTGTGGAAGAAATGGATTTTCTTGAGCATGCTTTTATACAAACCTTCATGTGAAAGAAAAAGATACAATATCAGCATTTTGTTCCTTCAGTAATAATCCATGACTGTGTGTGGATATATCAGGATTTACACATGGTTGGTGTGGTTTGATCACTTGGGTGAAACTGAGTGATTAAACAAAGTCAACTGTGGGTAAACTTGATATACTCACAGACAGTCATAGATTATTGCTATTATATAATGGCATTATTTAAAAAATAAATTGCTTACCTTTTCAAAATAATACCATTTTACAACTGGACTTGAATCTTCTTCTACCACACTTGCACAATACATAGGTTCATAGGTTCATACTAGGCTATCTGCCCTGGGGCAATTATAAGCCTAGCCCGATTCTGTATGGCTTACGCCACCCCTTGATTTGAGTATACTGTGCCCTTTTTAAGGTTTAGTTTACTGTGCCTCTGTCTAATAGTGACACGGGAGTAATCCCTGGGACAAACCTACGATCCCCCATCCACTTATCGAGATTCTTCTTGAAGAGATTCAGTGAGGTGCTCTACCTCACATGAACTGGAATTCTATTCCAGAGAGAAGGGAGCCTCTGGGTTATGAACCTGTCCCTCCAGCAAGTTCTATTTATTTCTGTGCTGAGGTTCAAGTCCCTCGAGCGTGTGGCTCTAAGGGATTTAGATTTACTGAGGTGGAGCATGTCCATTAATTCTGGATTTGACATAGCTTTGTATGTCAGGCATAGATCGCCTCAAAGTAGGCGGTATGCAACTGAGTAGAGCTGGAGTTTTTAACCGAGCAGCATATGGCATCTGTTTGAGACCCTTGATCCTCTTGGTGAGATACTTTTGGGGTCTTTCTAATTGCTGCAGGTGTCGGGTAAGGTACATCCCAAAAGGGGCATTGTATTCTATGATGGGCCTGATGAGGGATGAATAAAGGGGCACGATTACCTCTCTTGATCTAGATGTGAAACCCTTCGTGATGAGGTGGGCTATGTAGAAGGTCTTTCTAACCACTTTGGCAATGTGGTTTTCAAAGGAGAGATTGCTATCAACTTGGGTCCCCAGGTCCCTAATAACTTTCTCTGTACTTAATGGGTTTCCGCCTATGTGGTAATTTGTGGGCACATTGTTTTTGCCAAAGGGTATGACTATACATTTTTGGCATTTAGCTTTAAACCATGGCACTGGCACCAGTTATCTGTCTCTGTGAGACCTTTTTGAAGGATGTTTGTGTCAGCTGGAGAGTTGATTATGGCACCCAGTTTGCAGTCGTCTGCGAACTTGGTGAGCCATAGTCCTCCCACGTTTGCCTGTACCTCGGAAAAGTATATACCGAACAAGAGTGGTTCCAGGACAGAACCCTGTGGGATGCCACTTGTGACCGGTTTCGAGTCTGACATGGCTCCAGCAACTCTCACTCTGTGGGTCCTGTCTTTGAGCCAGTTTGCGACCCATCTTGTGACATAGGGGTTTATATTTAAGCTGGATAGCTTATCTATGATGCCCGAGTGGGGTATTGTGTCAAATGCCTTTGTAAGGTCCAGATAGGCTGTGTGGACTACCTTCCCTTCATCTATGGCTTTGGTGACTGTTTCAAATAAGTCAACCAGGTTCAAAAGGCAGGATCTGCCCTTGACAAAGCCGAACTGGGTAGGATCTAGTGTCTGTAGGTCCCCAATGTCTTTGTTTATGAGCTCCATGATGATCCTTTCCATAGCCTTGCAGACTAAGCTAGTCAGGCTTATGGGGCGATAGTTTCCAGGGTCCGTAGAGGCTCCACCTTTGTGGAGTGGGACCACTGTTGCTGTACGCCATTCTGTGGGCACATATCCTGTAGTGAGGCTGAGATTGTATAGCTGTTTTATTTGAGGGATTAGTTCCTCTTGTAGATCATGTAGGATGCAACCTGGGACGCCATCTGGTCCCATGGAAGCAGTGTTTTTTGCTTTGGAGAGGGCAGCCTTCACCTGAGCATCTGAGATGTTTGGGAGGCAGCCCTCTGCCGGGATAGATACTTGCTCTTTGGGGAGGGGAGAAGTTTGCACTGAACCTGTCTGCCAGGATATTGGCGATGTCTGTGGGTTCAGTGTATTTTTTGTCATTTAGAATCAACTCAGAACAAGTCTGGGAGTTGCATCCCAGGTTTCTAACATAACTGAAAAAAGCCTTATGATTGTCTTTGGTGTCCTGTGCAATTTTTCTCTCGAAGCTGGCCTTGGAGGATTTTATGAGGGATTGTAATTTTTTACTAGTACTGATCAGAGATGCCTTCCCTATTAGGGATTTTGCTCTATCATGTAGTAGCTTCCTCCTTCTGTTGTACAGTTTATTTATGGCAGGGGTCCACCAGACTGGACGCCTGCCTTTGGATGATTGGGTCTTGGTTTTGTTTGGGATAGCATGATCCATGCATTCCTGGAGATGTCTGTAGAATGCATTTATATAGGATTCTGCAGTTTGGGCTGTAGTTTCCACTGGCCCTGGGGCCTTGAAGGATTCCACTTTGGTTTTGAGAAGTGAGAAGTTCGCTTTTGAGAAGTTTTTCACTGTGGTTTTCTGGGCTGGGTGTGGGGTCGGGATGTGGACATCCAGTGAAATTAATTTATGGTCTGATCTTACCAATTAGGGATATACTTCTGGTGTGGAGCATAGAGTCCCCATGTTAGTAATGATCAGGTCTAGTATGTTGTCCCCTCTTGTGGGAGTGGTGACTAGTTGTTCCATAGCATTTGAGTTTATAATTTCCAGGAATCTTTGGGCTAAGGTGCTGGGGCTTGAGTAGTGCTCCCAGTCAATGTTTGGGTAGTTGAAGTCGCCCAATATAATGGTGTTTGGAGAGATCTTCATGTTCTCCAATGTTTTCAGGAAGGCCGAATGGGATACCTGACTTTGAGAGGGTGGTCTGTAGGATGCTATAAACTGAAAAGCAGTCTTGCCCACTGTTAGTTGCACATGGATGGTCTCCGATGATTTAATAGCCATTTCTGTTAGAAGTAAAAATGTCAGGATGTCGTTTTCTTTGTTTCTACTCCTGACATCCCTCTCATACACTTTGACTGTCCAAATTATCATAGAATGTCCAGAGTTTTGCTTTATATATTTAGTGGCCCTCATAAAACATGGGAAATTAGTGAGTATTGTAGTCGCTAAACCATGACAGACATTTGAATTTCAAACTTCATGGAAAATGCATATTTCAGCAAGTTTCCTTGTTTATGAGCACAATGCAGTAGAAAAAAATGTAAATCTGACAAATATGCCTACAGAATACTTTGCTATCACACTTTGGATTGGCAGCTATAAGTCATTACAGTGAATACTTCTGTTCTAGTAATAGACTTGCATATAGCCACTGATCTATAAAGGAACGCTGTTCTAAAAATTAAACAGTATAATTATGGTATGTTGCCACACTGGTCCAAAAGTACTGTTGACTCTCACAATGGCTGTCACATGTATGTAAAATCATGCAGCAAATACTACAGCAAAAGAGAGCTATTAATAATTTGTCATTGGAAAATGTCTTCCAGGGAAAATGATGAAATGTTATGTAGCTGGTGTTACCCTTTATATTTCTGTGTATCATCACAATTATACCTGTATGATTCTGTGTAAGGTCCATAACAAAACATCTTCACATTGATGTAATCCTCATCCTGGAAAGTATTATGTAGAAAAAGTATTTGCTTTGTTTTGCATGTATAACTATGTGACAAAAGCTAATTTAAACTGATATAATTCTCAAACTACAATGTTTCATGTTGTAACATTGTAAAGTTTTATTACTTAAGAATGTGCGTTGTGGATGAAAAGGTACATAGGTCCAGTTCACTTACCTGGTAAACAAAAAGCAAACAAACAAGCAACTAACTAACTAACTAACTAACTAACTAACTAACTAACTAACTAACTAACTAACTAACTAACTAACTAAATGTTGACCGACAGGCTGGAGTACAGAGCATGGTGCCCCTTTTCAGTACATCTCTGCTCTTGCTCTCCTGTGTATTGGTAGGAAGAGTCACACCGCAGCTGTAGTAAGTAACCGTTGCTACTTCTTTATGTCAACACAACACAATATGTCATTCAACTTCATCCTACTTTATGGCAACATAGCACAATACGTCATTCAACTTCATCCTACTTTATGTCAACACAACACAATACGTCATTCAACTTCATCCTACTTTATGTCAACACAACACAATACGTCATTTAACTTCATCCTACTTTATGTCAACACAACACAATATGTCATTCAACTTCATCCTACTTTATGTCAACACAACACAATATGTCATTCAACTTCATCCTACTTTATGTCAACACAACACAATATGTCATTCAACTTCATCCTACTTTATGGCAACACAACACAATATGTCATTCAACTTCATCCTACTTTATGTCAACACAACACAATACGTCATTCAACTTCATCCTACTTTATGTCAACACAACACAATATGTCATTCAACTTCATCCTACTTTATGGCAACACAACACATCATTCATCTCCACTTTACTAGTGTAAATTTTAAACTTTTTCATTGTTTTTAACGGGGGTTGCACTTGAGAAAAAGAAGAGAAAGTTAAAATTATAGTAGGCCTGGGGAGAAAAGAGTGCAATTGAGAAATCTAGAATTAATTCAATATATGTAGTTTTAGTAATTATGGATCTGTAATTGTGCTTTATTAGAATATGGTGATATATGACACATACCTTTATTAAATTATATAACTTCTGCTATCGCCTTAGCAGTTTAGCTCTTTTTGGAATGATCAGTAGGGTGGTTGTGGGATAAAGAATGAAGCTATGATGGGGATATAATCCTTGCAATGTTCAAACACTTTTCTATTCAAATGGGAATGTAACTCTTTTCTTCTGAGCTTAATAAGGTTTTCACCCTCCCAACCCAGTTATCTTCTGCAGATAGTTAATTCTGTGAAAAGAGGGAGGAATAGGGAGAGAGAGACAGAGAGAGAGAGATTCCAACATCTATAGCTTGTTTATTACACTCACCAATTCTCTCAGGTTGCAGGTGGTTGATGGTTTCTACTTTCTAGGTATCTCTTTTGTTTTTTGCAGAAAGTGATTATTAAATACATCAGTTTACTGTCTAACTCAAATTGTTTTGATTGCTTACTGCTTATTTATTCTATAGTATCTTCACTATTGAAGGGTTTATCTGATCTAGTACACCCTGCAAAAACTAAGCTGCTTCAAGTGAGTTTTGTATTTTTCCTTACATCTCTTCCTGAGATTTTTGTCAGCTCAGCTCATTTAGCTGCACAGTCTGCAAGGCTGCATCTACAAGTTTCTCACATAGGAAGCCATGAGCAATGGATTTAGTACCACTGTTATTTATACCGATGTTTGGATTCCTAGTTTTAAGTTGTTCAACATTTTTAATGCTACACCCTTAAAAATTAATTAGTACTTGATTTCAGAAAATATGCATTTAAAAAAAATTAGGGTATTGACATTATCACAAGGATAAATGTTCTCCCAAAAGATCTCAGACAGCCTTGTAGGAATTAATTATTATATGTGTCTGAACGTTCCTAAACAAATACTTTCTGTTGCGATGAACACAAAGCTAAGACAAAACCTCCCATATCATTAGTTTGTCTTGTAGTTTGCCAAAAATCCTTTCACATCTTCAACACTTCATCCTCCTATGATTATCAGTGTCTGACAACGCTTTGCATTGTGCAAAAGCCATATTTGATTGTAGTCTGCAATACTGTACTCACTGTAACAGAACGAAAAGTGTCTCATCTGGCATTAAGCCAAGTTCATGTCTTGCATTTCAGTTATTATGAATGTAATCTTACTTACTATCTCAGAGGATTTGCAGGCTTTTAAATGGCACAGTAATGCCTTAATATCTGCCCTGAGTGTCTCTGATCAATACTCAGTGATGTAGCCAGCATCGTACTCTCTCTAATAATGATTTTACTTCAATGCGACAAGGTTTAAACTGTCACTGCAAATATGGTTCTGTTCAAGGTTGTTTTAGAGCCTGAATGTCTTAACCTTTTGCATTGCTGTTGCATTTTATATTAACTTTGTCCCTTTTGACATGCAGTTTTTCTCTTTCTGGGATTCTGGTATTTGTATTCATGAGGAGAAGTGATACACAAAGTGAGTAAGGCCTTGCCACTGCGCTAAACCTAGTGTGCTGACTCCTGCCTTGGACAGGTAACACTTGAACATTGTGTAGCCTTCTAAGCGAGTAACTAATTTCACAATTCGAGGCATCTCTTTCCATCTGATAACTTAATGCACTTCCTATGCTATTGATAGCCGTCTGATAGCTTTGCCTGCTGCACTGTTATACTTTAGCCAGTTACAAAGCATCTGTTTCAGGTGGAATCATACTGACTGCATTATTATCCACTAATCTGGTTGTGTGTAGTGCTTATTTTCCCTTTTTTGAAATTTTCTCCCCATCCTTTTCTGTAAGGACTTTTGCTAGTAGGAGTTATACAAGTAACAAATGGTAAATTCTGAATAAATAAATACGTGTTGTTATATATTTGCTCATTCCTATAAACTATGCACATTTTTCAGAAATTAGCATAGCCTGACTATTGTTTTGGAAAACGGAGAGTGTTTAATGTAGAAACTGGTGATTATATATGGTGAACTGTCACATGACATTTGCCAGCATGACTGCTCTTACAAAGATTCTTCAGTGTGTGTCAAATTAGCTGAATTGCTCTGGGGTTACATTGCATTCTTGTGGGATCCTATCAAACATGTGTCTGGCAGTAAATGCCGTAAGAGTCTTTCATTCTGATGGGTCAAGGGACAGTAACACAAAACCAGAACTCACAGTTCAGCTTATAATGATGAATCCAAAGATCAAATAAAATGTCATTGCAAGCAAAATTTTTCAGCAGGGCAGTTTCCAATGAATTATCTTTCAACCCTGTAGAACTGTAATATCTGTACAAAATTCCACTGCATGAAACACATGATTATGGCAGACTTACTGCGGCTGATATATAACATGCAAGCATTTTATGAAAAGCATTCACTACTAAATGATACTAAAGTTTGCATCGCTATTTGACTGCATCTGCATTCCTTTAAAATGTGCCCAAAGTTAGTACTAATTATTTTTATTATATGCTTATACATTTAAATGTTTAACACTAAGCACTGTATCTATTAAAAATAATGTAAATATGACTAAAATGGTGAACAGATTGTAGAAATAGCATAAAAATAAATATATAAAAAATTAAAATAAATTAATATGAAAAGTTAATCTGTGAGCAGATCTAGAAAAACCCTTCTGAAACATGGTAATTTAGGTTTCCTGAAGGAGGCCTTAGAATTAGACATCTGAACCAAGAAAGAAGGTTTACTGAAGGAGGCCTCAGAATTAGACAGGAGAACCAAGGAAGGAAGGTGATTTCAGAGGACCAGATGATGATAAGCAGGAAAAAAAAATAGTTCTGCTTAATGTTTTAGTAAAGAACCTTGATGGGGAACAGGACACCTAAACCTCTATTATATAAACACTATATAGGTTATGTAGTATCCTGAAGTCAGGAATTAGAATCATAAACACAGACCTGAGGGTGTAAAGCAGCCAATAAAAATCATGTGTGGGACTCATTACATGTCAAGAAGGAGGTGCTTCTGCCAAATGTGAATCAGCCCAAGGGAAGAAATGTTGTAATAGTTCTATATGAGATAACAACAGCACGTGGAGCATGGTTACCACATCTGAAGATGGAAGAACGCTCATGATTTGGGCAATATTATCAAGAAGAAAGTAAGATGTATTGATGATGGTCGGCATCTGTTCCTTAAATGTGAATCTGAAATCAAGAATCACTCTCAGATCATGGATCAGTAACACAGATACTTAAAACTACTAACTTCTTCCACTATTTTCCCTTCTATTCCAATTTCAACTCCCTCTAATTTCTCCCATTTGCTACCATGAAAATTGCCTTGTCCGTGTTCTGTTTTATCTCACGTGACTTCAGTTTTGCATTCTGTTCCTCTTCGAATTGCTGAGGTCCCTGTTCAGAGTCTGCTTGAACTATCACATCATTTGCATATATATATATATATATATATATATATATATATATATATATATATGTGTGTGTGTGTATATAGATCTAGGACTATTGAATGAAAGTTCAATAGTCCAAATCCACAGTCACCGAACACACTTTAACAAAAGCGCTTTCACTGAAAAAGCGCTTTTGTTAAAGTGTGTTAAAAACAAAGAAAAATAAAACATTACTTTTACGTTTTTGCAGAGGGGCAAGCCGCCCTGCACCCCCCGCACCCCCTTACTTAAATATTCTCACTCCAAGGTTGCACTACAGTGGGGAAAATGGAATTTTCCCTTATCCCCACTGTAGTGTGATCTCCGCAACAGGCATACTTATGCGAAAGTGCTTTTCGGTGAAAAGCACTTTCACATAAGTATGCCCAGCCGAATGTTTTGGTTATGTTGCCGTTCGGTGATCCGTATGGATCCCATATATTTTATATATATATATATGTATATATATCTATACATACATATATATATATATATATATATATATATATATATATATATATGGTTCTACTTTATAACATTGCATTTTCACAACATTGAAGATGAAAAGAGAAAGAACATGTTGCATACACATAGCATTAAAAACTCTCGTCATCGAGTATTGAACCATCGCAAAAGAAAGACCATAACATTGAAATTCAGATAGTTGAAAATAGTCTGTTACTGCTACACACTTTAAAAGGGATAAGACCCCTTTAAAATGCTGTACATAGTACTAAAAACATGAACAATGGTACATTCCACAATTCTGGAGTGTTAGGCAACCTGTATCTCACCACTAAATTACAAAAGGGTAAGGATATATTAATAACTGATGGCTACATGTACAATTTAGAAAGAAACATGAACTGCAGGAAATATTGGTGCTGCAAAAGAAACATGTTGGTAAAGACAAAGGTTGTGCAGTTACCATTTTGCTGTCTGATGGGAAAAGCTGTGTTAATCAGCTGTCCATATGCATACTGGTAATCCACACACACACACACACACACACACACACACACACACACACACACACACACACACACACACACACACACACATAGATGAGTTATCACTTATTTGCCAAAATATTTCAGCATGATAGTTATGTAATTAAGAGATATTTGGGTTGTAGCAACAGTCAAAATAATTACTGTTGATTCGGTAGTAATAAAAATAAAATGCATAAATCCTGACTAAAATGTAAAAAATGTCTACAATATATACATGATGTGTCAAATATCTCAAGTAAAGTATTACAGTATTTTTATTATATTGTAGCCCAGTTTATCCTGAATAAAAAAAGTTAATTATCACAGATTTGTTCCTTTATATTTTTCCTATAATAAAGAGAGTTTAGGCCAAATTATTTAATTAGTGGATGTCTGCTATATATCATCTACATTTTCATAAACAATAGTGGGTATACTCAGAAATTCAGAAAAAAGCAGAGGCGGAGCCCAGATGGCCAACTGAGAGCAGTGACTTTTGAGAGCTCCATAAACTAGTATAATAGTTTAGGAAAATGTTATTATTTTCAAGTTCAAAATGTCAGAAATCTATAGATAAACTACTAAACTACATAAATATCAATTTTGGTGGAGATATACAAAAAGTTTCCTGTCAAGTAACTTTGAAATATATTGAGTGAGTGAATATGAACAACTCAAGGAATTCTCATCCAGATGCTGCTTTGAAAAAAAGAACTGCAATTGATGACATCTACCTTACAGGAACTATATTTGAAGATAGATGGCTTTAGAAATGACTTAGAAAACCTCAAATTAAATTCTCAAAAACAGACTGATACTCTTAAGGAACTATTACAGAAACACCATACAAAAATAATAAATATAGAGACTTCTCTAAATTACATTGAAGGGAGACTCAAAGAGGAAGAATTCCAACAGAATTTCTGCTTAAACAGAATACATGGCTGCTTAACAAAATAGATGACGTAGAAAACAGGGAATGGAGAAACAACATAAAGATCTTTGGTCTTCCTGAAAACACTGAAGGAGAAGACATTATTTCATTCTTAACAACCTGGATTCCTGAATTTTTAGACTTGAAAGAGGGACTTTCATTTGGAATTGAAAAGGTGCATAGAGCACTGAGGAAACCTGCTTCTAACTCAACAAATACTCCACCTAGATCCATAGTTATAACATTTCTTTCATTTCTGGACAAGGAACTAATATTAAAATCTGCTTGGAGAAAATAACCCTTAAAATACAGTCAAAGCCTGATAAGGTTTGACAGTGATTATTCTTCCAGAATACTAGAACAAAGGAAAAAAATCTGGCCAATAATAAAACTGTTGAAAAAAACAACATTAAAGCACAGCTGGCCTTTCCAGCCAAGATAAAAATACATTTCGCCAATGAGATGAGAACCTTTAATGACTTACAAGAAGCTACTATATTCATCAAAAACAACAACATTGTGTCTATCCCAGAAGAAATGGAATGGATGGCCCCTACTCTTAAAAGAATAAAAGAAACAAATACTTGGAATGATGCTAGAAAGAAGAAACAAAAAACTGATTCCAAGATAGCTGTTCCAAAAAAATAACTCTTACAACTACATCTCTCAAATATCAACTGATATGGTACATCACTTGTCATCTGTTTTTATTTGAAAAAAAAAAGGTTTCTTAAACAACTGAGAAACAGTAATGATTTATTCAGAATGTTCAAAGAGTCCAATAATTCTTCACAAACAAAGGTAGGTCAGGATGGGTTACTAATTACATTATATATAAGCTAAACAAAGCAACATATAATACAAACATAGAAGTTTCTATTCACCTCCTTGAACTCAATGAATACTTATCTTGTTAGTTTTTCATTGATTTTACTTATAATAATTTAAGTAATTAATTAACTAATTCAACAAGATACCACTAATAAGAGTTCAGACTCAAATGCAACAAATTAGCATCATATATAATAGCAGTAACAGTAGAGTGTTTTGAAAAAAATGATGTTATGGAGACTGATGCCTTCTTCAGTTAAAGTATGATTTAGAAATGTCATGTATAGCCTGGTTAAATAATAGTAGAAAGCTCTTAGTATAAATGCCATCATTATTCTGTTTAAATATAGTTAATATCAATTATGGCAGGTATCACAGCTATGACTGCTGTTTGATAAATCCTGATATGGTGTGTGTGGATGCAGCTGTGTCTGGCAGCTAGTACAAATGTCATTATTATTCTGTCTAAACATAGTTAATATCAATTATGGTAGATATCATTGATTCAAGTGCTGTTTATCAATCCTGATATGGAGTGAGTGGATGCAGCCATGATTGGCAGCTAGTACCAATGTCATTATTATTCTGTCTAAACATAGTTAATATCAGTTATGGCAGGTATCATAGCTTTGAGTGCTGTTTGATTAAGCCTGACATGGTGTGTGTGGATGCAGCTGTGTCTGGCAGCTGTTACATGTTGCCATTTTCGTCTCCGGGAAGCTGTGGATTGCAGCTTGTGATAGAGGTTTACTGATGATTTTGTATTAGGAAGAGACATTTGGTGTTTTAACCTGGATCCAGGGGAAGGGGGTGGATAAAACTGTGATTTGAGATATTTTGGCAGAGAATAATTTGTTTATACATTTGCTGAGTGAGAGGTGGGGAGGCTGGAAGAATGTGTTATCTCTTGTTGTGGCAGCTTGGTGGGAGGTTTTATTTTATTTGTTTGCTCTCTGTTCTTTTCCTGGCTGCTGCCTCACTGAAAGGGAGGGGAATTTAGGCTTGAAGTTGCAGTGAAGTGAAGCTTTGCTTCAGGTGCATCGTGAGCCTCTGGTATGCAGTACACAGACACACTAACAGAAACAGATGCTCCCAGGTTGCTATGGCAACAGAGACAGAGTGACAGTAATGCTTAATGGCTCTGAGGAGCCTGCAAGATGATTCTTGGCAATGAAGTTTTTAGTTTAAAAAAAAAAAAAAAAAAAATATATATATATAAAATAAAAGGGCTGTTTTAAACCACATATACACATACTGATGGTCTCTCAATACTTTATTTAGCCCATTCAGTTGATTCTTGATAAAAAAATAAAATAAAATAATAAGTGCAATTTTATATTTACAATGTATTTTGGTCCAAATACATTAAGGACTTACATAAGAGTGGACGTCTGAGTTATTGTGAAAGACTAAGAGCACTTGGTCTTGTATTATAAACATTATGTATAAATATTATTGCCATCTATTTATATTAAGTAATACATTTTGAAAGAGTTCATCAATAAGGGTGAACATGTTAAATAACTGTGTGCTATAATCTTTTACTGAGGTTTTATATATAATACATCATACTTTACTATGATTGAATTGCTTATTATCTATCTTTCATTTTAATATTAATTGCTTATACAATAAGTAGACATTTATATTGTATTAGAATTCTGTCTAATCTACAATAGTACTAAATCTGTTAAAAATAATATAAATATTGCTTATTCCTATTACAAATATTCTCCATATGATAATTTAATTTATGGAGCTCAGATGTTCTGGATTGTCAAGGTATGAGTGATAATCTGATGGACTTAGGTTTATCCATCAGATTAGGAATGCTTTTCATTCCCTGGCTAGTGCGGATCTTAGTTTTAACATTTATTAATTTAAATTTATTTCACAAAAACAGTTTTAGTATGCCTGACCAAAACATTACTTTATTGGTAAACACTCAAAGTATAAAACTGATAATTTCCTTTAAAAGATCAAACATATACTTTATAGTTATCAGATGAAATGTTTAATAGTCACAATAAAACAAAAAATACATAGTCTAAATAACCTAAGATGGATTTAACTTTATTATCTTTAAATACCAATGGCTTAAACAATCCTAGCAAGAGATCACACCTGCTGAAATGTTTAAAACTAAACAAAGCACAAATTGTCTTCCTTCAAGAAACTCATTTCAAAACAAATGACAATTACAGATGAAATCCTAAGGAATATATGATGTTGGCGCAATCCACTTATGAGACAAAAACAAAAGGGGTAACAATTTTATGGAAAACAAATGTGATTAACCCAGAAATCATTTATAATTATGAAGATAAAGAAGGCCTTATGGCAGTAATAGTTAAATGTAATAACAGAATATGGACCCTAGCCAATCTATACTGGCTCCCAGGTATTGGGACAGGAACTGTTAAAAACACTTGGATTTCATTTCCAATAATTATAATGGCAACTTTATATTAGGAGGAGATTTTAACTTTATATTTGAGATTTCTGATACAACTACAAATAAAAGACCACTGCATACATCTGCTGTATCAAAAGGTTTAAACACATCGGTAGAATAATTTCATCTTGTAGATACTTTCAGATTCAAAGAAGATAAATCTTTATTGTTTTTCCATCAAGGTCACAGATTTGGTACCCAGACTACAATAGATAAAATATTTGTTGCCCATGACTTACACTCTAAAATCATTAATTTCTCAATCACTCCATGCCCCTTTTCAGATCACAATTCATTGATACTAAAACTTCAAAATGGGTACAAACCATTAATATTTAACTCCAGAATTCCAGCATATATAACTAAAATTAAAGAGTTCAAACCCTGGTTATTATCTGAATTGCAGTTCTTCTTAGATATTAATTATACCACAGAGATAAATAAAATAATGATATATGTGACTCCTTAAAAGCATACATATATGGTAAAACCCTAACTTGGTATAAAAAGAAAATCAGAGAATGGGATTCAGAATTATTAGATCTACAATCTAAACTTTTGTCAGTGAAAGCTGAAAGAAATCAAGATCATTTGGAGATGAAAATGAAAGCAGAAGTATTAAACAATAAATACAACAAAATTCTAACACATAAAACTAGTTTAGCTTTAGAAAAATGAAAAGTTAATACCTTGGCCACTTCTCCCAAAATAGCTACATAATTTATCCACAAGAATCAAAATACAATCAAAAGCTAATAACATGAAAAGTATCTTCCATGAAGAGAAACTGAAAAATGTCTCAGATATAGGTAACATTCTTGATGCCTATAGAAAACACTATATGGAACATTTCCAAAAAGAAAATATACATATTGATCAATTAATCTAGATGAAAATGTTCTAATATAAAAAAATACCAGAAAAATTAAAACTAGACCTGCAAGTACCCATATCCTACAAAGAAATTACAGATACAATAAAAAGGGTAAAAATAATAAAGCTCCAGGTATAAATTATGGAAATATATAAACTTTTTCCTTCAAAGATACTATCTTTCTTCCATAAAACTCTATTAGAAATTCAGTCACAAGCTTTAATACCACCCTCCTGGAGATATTCCTTAATCACACCAATCCTAAAGGAAAACAAATCACCAAACCTCTGTACCTCATATAGACCTATATCATTATTAAATAATGACTATAAGATATTTATGACAATATTACCTAACAGAATGAAAATACCACTATCCAAAACAATAAATAATGATCAAACTGAATTTATATATCATAGATACACACATGACAATATTAAAAGGATAATTTCTCTTATAGATTATGTTAATAAAGAAAATAAAGAAACACTCATATTTGGCTTAGATATAAAATATAAAGAAAGCATTTGATTCCCCAAATTGGGACTATTTATTCAAAATCCTAATGCTATTTGAATTTCCTGCATCCTTTGTTCATCTCCTCAAGAATATATATATATATATATATATATATATATATATATATATATATACAAATAATTTAGCACATGTCAAGTTAGGTCCTTTTACCTCTGAATCTATACATATAACAAAAAGCACTAAACAAGGATATACCTTGTCACCAATTATATTTGCTCTGGCTATTGAAATATTGGCACATTCAATTCGTAACAATATAAAAATCAATGGAATAGATGTTTATGAACAATACAATTCTAAAGCAATGCTATTTGTTGATGACATATTACTAACATTAATACAAAAGAGACATTAGAAGAATTAGATATATTAATTGACAAATTTCACATGACTTCAGGACTCCATTTCAATAAATCAAAATCAACATTTTTACTTTTAAATAAAAAAAAAAGAACTGCAGACTAAGGGGGATGACATCATAAGGAAACAAGAATCTACCTTAAAATATCTAGGAATTGAGATATGCAAGGATAATAATGAATTAGTCTCAAAAACTACAATAATATCATCAATACAATTAAAATCTATGTGGAAAAATGGAACAAAATAATATTAACATTTGAAGATAGACTGCAGTTAATAAAAATGGTTTTACTGTCCAAGATCCTATATATATATATATATATATTTATATATATATATATATATATATATATATATATATATATATAGCTTTAGCAATGCAACTGTTTTTAAAGGAATATACTTAAAGAAATAAATTCATGACTAATAAAATGTTTATGGTTTCCCAAAAGAAACAGAATAGCTTTAATACATCATATCAGACCATGGACATAGGGAGGATTAAACTTTCCTGATATAGAAACATATATAAAAGCATCAATATCTAAAACAATCTCAGATTGAATAAGTCCAAATTACTCTGTACATTGGAAAGAATTACTAACTGTAATATCAATAAATGAATTTGATTTACAAAAAAACATTCAAATAACAGATAAAAACAATTTGCCATGGCACATATTATGTATTAGTATGCAATATAACATAACTAAACCCACTAAAACTTGTACGATTAATTATTACATTGACTCATTTAGGAAAATGATTAATGCAAATATAGATTTTAAAATCTGGTTTGATCTTTTAACACCATTTATAGTCACAAAGAACTTTCCACATAAAATATATAGAGAAATTATTAATTCCTGGGAACAGAAAGGATTTGTTTGTTGGCTCCAATGTATCAAAGAACTAAAAGTTTTAGATATGCAAGTAATAAAAACAACATACAAAATTCCACAACAGGACTGGCTAACTTTACAGAGTATTCTGTCATATTTGCATGATTTAAGTAGAATAATTAACAATTCTTCATTTAAAGAAATACCTAAATTTATGAAATACATATATGAAATCATATATATAATGACTTTGACATGGGAAACAGTATTTCAAAATTTTACAAAATATTGATAAACTATAAAACAACACTCAAAACCTCATATTGGAAATATAAAACAAAAGGACACTCAATACAGTTAATTAAAGATATTAAAACAAGTATCTTACTATCAATAAAATATACATCCTTTACACAATACTGGAAAGTTTTTAATTGGAAATGCTTGTACAGAGCATTTTTAACCCCAGATAGAATCAGTAAAATCAGTTCTTCCATAAAAGGAATATGTTGGAGATGTGAGCAAGTACACAATGCAGATTGGAACCACACTTTCTTTGACTGTGTTAAAATTAAGCCATTTTGGAATGGTATTAATAACTTTCTACAAGCTTTATTTAATGAATCATTTTATTCAACTAAAGCTCTTGTATTATTAAATGTAAACGAAGGCCCTCATTTGAATAGGTCAAACATGTATCTAGTATTGACTATACTTGAAATTTCCAGGTAGTGTATAACAAGAAGATGGAATACAAACACAATACCAACTTTGGAAGACTTCTACAACCTACTGAAAACCACAGCATTAATGGACATTAAAATTAAAGAACTAAGAATTTATCCAAAGTGATTTATCAACAACCCTTGGGGAAAAGTCTTATCGTCGATTGACACTATACAATAATTGATCAGACACTTTGATAATGGATTGGACATACTTATAAAGTAACTGTATACATTAAGATCTGTTATAGTGTCAGGCTTTTGCAAATAGTGTGCATAGTTATTTAAGATGTTATGTATAAATACTATGGAATTCATTCAAATGCATTTGAAAAATAAAAAATATAAAAAAATTTTGAGTAAAGAAATTCAGTTATTATATTTAAGTGAAAAAGCTAAAAGATACCAAAGAAATGGTAACTGAGTTTTACTAATACATGATGGATTTGGAACATTAAATAGAACTAAATGTTTAGTTAATTGAAATCTATCTCACTATAATGCTTGACCAAATAAATAAATATTTTGCCCAAAATTGTATTAATACATTGCATTCATAAAGCATGTGTTGCCAATGAGCTCTGTCCTTTACACCTGTATGCTACATCTGCAATAGTCGCTGTTTATATATTTTCCCAATTTTCTGGGGAGTAAAAAGTGCTTTATGTATGAACATGTGCGTGTGCATGCACTAACATGTGAGTGCATGCATGTGTGTGTGTGTGTGTGTGTGTGTGTGTGTGTGTGTGTGTGTGTGTGTGTGTGTGTATGTGTGTGCACATATTCACATGAATGTAGGTTTGGGTATGGATCACCAAAATTCCAACTAGCTTTTTAGCTTTTCAGACTTAGATCCACATTTAACTAGACAAATTAACAGCACTAAGAGCTGAAGTAACCTGTCTCAGCTATTCAGCCATTTGGCTTATAAATATTTACAGATATGGACAGAAAAAAATAAAAACAATAAATAAGCATTGATGTTATATGTGGAATCTGGCAGTAATAGTCCATATAGCAGGTTGATGGCTAGGAGGTGCAAAAAAATGTTTTTTAAATAAGAAATTGTATGGTGTACATGTATACATTTATTTTTTAAACTGTAGTAAGACATATGGCACATATATGGAGAACAATTTATATGCACTAAATTAAATTAAAAGACATACAACATCCTTTCAGTGGAAAGTAAATGCTTTTATATGCAGTATTCTACTCCAGAGAAAGGTCTGACAACTTGAGGATTCAAGTCAGCATAAGTTATTACTCAGAAATTCCAGCACAGTTCATATTATTTTACAGGCTCTGCATGCAGACTCTACAATGGATTTTATGCTGGAAACTGCCTCACATTAAATTCTCAGAGTGCTTTTTGTAAGAGATTGTTCAATGTTTTGTGAGGTTGTAAAAGCTAAAATAAATGAAAGAAACTCTGGTAAACAGCTCCCTATCTGAGAACACACCACAAAAAAGCACACTTCAGAAACAGCAGTATTTCTTGTTTTATGACTGTATAAAATTGAAAGAATACTGGAAGTCAATTAATGAATTTTTGCAGGCTCTTTTTACAGATAATTTCATTATTTCTAAATCTCTTATATTATTCAACACACCTGTACCTCAAAGTGTTAAAAAGGTTAAGCTTCCCTTGTTATGGTCTATTCTAGCAGTGGCTAGGAAAATAATAACTAGAAATTGGATTTCAGATACACCTCCTTCGTTCAATGAATTTAAAAATGTTATGAATATAGTGTGCCATATGGAAATAAACACAATTAGGACTAGAACAAATAGAAAAACATCTTATTTTATTGTATGGGATCATTTACAAAATTTGTTAAAACAATTTTAATTTCAATAGCATGGTATTTTAGTTTAATTAATTGATCTGATTGTAGTGGATATCTTTGTAAATACTTTAGTTGTTTTGTTGAATATTATAATAATACCTATTTTTAATTACTTGTATAAAATTGTTATGATATTTCTCTTATATGTTAAAACAATAAACCTGTTTTGAAAAAAAAGAAACAGCAGTATTTCTAAAGTTTTTAGTTCACAAAATTGAGCCCTTTTGTCTTACTGGAAGACTTCATCAGAATAAAGACAGTTAGTTTTCCACTAGAATTATACTAGTCATTACACAAATAAAGAACAATTATTGGCCAAAAATTTTACATCATTTCCTGTCTATACAAAATTCAAATTAGCCTTGTTAAAGTTAATACAGAAATCACAGCAAAATAGTGTTAGTAAAAGCACATTTTTAAAAAGCATATGCTTTTATAAATACACACAAACATTATTTTCACACCTTACACTTGTTGCTAAAACCGTTTTTCATTTAAAACAAAATTTATATATACAAAGTTTATATATACATTTTCCATTACAATTTAGTAGCCCTCATTTTTAATATAGGACCCAGTGAAAGTTGCCCATTGAGCCCTAGGGGTGACCCTGCATTTAACCGCAGCTAACATAATTCACAGTACTCAAATAAAGTTTCCCATTGTCTACAGTACTCAAATAAAGTTTCCCATTGTCTATCCCTTGGGTTTGGTTCAACTTGCTCTAACACCCAAATTGAAAATCTCCCATTTGGGCAGTCTTTCAAATGATTGTAAAGTGCATTACATCCATACATTTGGAAATTTCATAATGGTGTTCATAGACCCTAGTTTTTAATTGTCTCTTTGTTTTCCTCACATAGTAGGCTGAACACATGTGACAGAAAGCCAAGCAAAACATCCATTTGGATGTACATTTAAAATAGTTTTCAGCCTTTAAAGGGCTCTGTATAGTACTTAACTGAATTTCTTGTCTATTGGCCATGTGTTTACATTGACTGGACATCCCACACTTATATGTTCCCACTTTCCTAAGTGGGTTCTTACCATTTTCTTTCTTAGACGTCCCTTCAAGGACATTTTTTTTATTGGGCCCTCCTTTATACCCAAAAAGTGTGAGTCTGGAGAAAACATCAGGTCTGCTGGGCATTGTAGAAAAAATATGTCAATATTTTTGTATAATTCTTTAAATTTCTTTGGTGTCAGTGCTGTAGTTAAAAATCACGGACCTTGTAAAATCATCATTTGGTCCACTTTGGGCAGTACTCTTACCATCAGGTAGCTGCGGGTCCTGTATTGTAGAGTTGTCATGGGCCTGGGCATTAAATCTGTTGGTTAAATCAGAGGAAACAAACAATGGGATATATTTTATACCCCACCCTTTTTTCAATTTCTTCCTTCACATTGTTAATCATCAGTTCTGGATAGCCCTGGTCAATAAACATCTGGGCCAGAAAACTTAGTTTCTATTCTAAGTCTTCTACATTGGATGTCATATGGGCAATACACACCATTTGCCTTTTGATAATAATGTTCTTCTGGAGGAAGGGATGGTTGCTTGCGTATTGTAGGTAATAGTTAGTGAGATTACTCTTCCTATAAATCTTCAATTTGAATTTATGGTTAACCAAATCTTTTTTTAATTTTAAATCCAAGTAACTTATTTCCTCTGTTCCAACATTAGAAGTGAATCTCAAAAATTCAGTAGTTTGGTTTATGTAGGTAACAAAATCATCTAGTTCATCACTAATACCTTTCCAAAGAATAAAAATGTCATCCAAAAAGCTCAGGTAAATTAGCATTTTAGAATAATATGTTGAACTAAAAACATAATTCTGCTCCCAGTTCAGTAACCCTAAATTTGCAAACAGGAGGAGCATGCCGCCCCCGTGGTGATGCAACTGATCTGTTTATAGTACTCACCTTCAAAGAAAACAAAATTGTTGTCCAACACCATTTTTAACATTTCCATAACTAACTGCAGATATGTGTTAGATAAATATTTGTCTCTAATAATGACTTCTGACACCCATTCTAAACCAATTTATTTATTTATTTGACATTTGTTTAATGGGGTGGTCTGACTGGGTCTACTGAACCCATTTTCAGCAGAGGCTCGAGGAGAAAAGCTCCACATACAGTACAATACAAAAACAGTATAATCTAATACAATAAAAATTACATTAGAAATACTATACAAAAAATATAAACCAGGGAAACTAAAAAACACAGACAAGTGAAGTACGGTCACTGCAGTTCGACAACGTCACAAACCAACGAAACCTTGATGAAACAATTTATTGAAGCGCTTTTTGTTTGCTAAGTGAGCAAAAATAAGTTGAAAGAACAAACTGCTACAAGATGTTGTAATATATTACTACACATATAGACAGTTCTATACAGTTAGAACATTACAGACAATAATAGTCACTCTCACCATACATGATGTTGACAGTATCCAAAAATATAGTACGTAGGTAGTACAATATGTGACATTAACTGTAATTGTACATGCAAAATAGAAAGTTAGTTTCAGTTAGGAAAACAGCAGCCAGAAAGTTAGTGATGCAGATAGATAGTGAGAGAGAGTTAAGACAAATAGAAGCAATAAAACCAACAGTAGCTTAAGGATATGGCATAGAAACAGAGAAGAAGTTAGAAGAGCCTAAGGATCTTGCAGTCTGTGAGGGATTGAAATGTGACAGAAGAGGAAGACCTGAGCATTAGGCAGGCTTTATGCAGGAGCAGAGCCATGTAGTTTTGAAATGATTTTTTAAAGAGGCTTTGAAATGGGTTAGGCCAGGCATAGACCTGGTAGCTAGAGGTAGTGAATTCCAAAGTATAGAGACAGAGTATGAATACAGACAGTGACCAGGCTTTCATGTGGATTTTGAGATAGCTAAGAGATTTTTGTCTTCTGACCATAGGGATTGATTTGGTAAGTAAGGTGTGAGTAGACTGGCTAGTGCTGGGCAGACAGTAGACTTGAAAATAAGGTTGTTCAAGGTGGATAGCTGAATAAAGGCAAGTTGGTTGGGGAGTTCAACCAGTTTAATTCTAGGAGTGGTTTACAGTGATGTGTGTGATATTTAGAGTTTGTGGCAAACTTTGCAACTTTATTATAGCACTGTTCCAACTTATTGGGTAGAATTTTGTACGTTAGTTAAGATAGGGGCATCATAAAGAAGGGAGGGAAGTAAAATTTGCAAGGGTAGTTTTGGTTGCTGCAGGAAAGAAATGTTTGTTTCTAAATAAGAGTCCCAGTTTTTGATGAGTTTTCTTTATATTTTGCTGTATAACGGGGTCAAATGAAAGTTTATTGTCAATGATTACACCCTGAAGTTTGGTTTCCTGCACTATTTCTTTGACAGTGTTGTCAGATGCAAGGATGTTGAAATGATCAGTGACAGGGGAGATGTTTTGGGATGAAAGAGTACTAGTTTTGTCTTCTTTGGATTAAGAAAGAGTTGGGCATTTCTTAGCTAGGATTCGACTGCAGTAAAGGACTGTTGAGTTTTTGAAAGTAGTTATGGGGTAGTGATTGAACAGTGCAGATTATGGTGAATCATCAGTGTATTGAATGAGGGTACCAGGGAAAGAGGCAGTGTGAAAGTTGCTTGTGAAAATGTAGAGTAGGGGTCCTAGGATGGAACCTTGGGGGACTCCAGTAGGGTTGTGGAGGAAGGCTGAGTTCACTGGACCATTTCATTGCTTGCTTACGATACTTGAGATAGCTCTGAAAGCATTTTACTGTGTTATGTGAGAAGCCTAAGTTAGAAAGTGTGTTCAAAACTAAGGGGTGACACACTGTGTCAAAGGCCTTGGAGCGATCGAGGAATATTGAGGCTGTATAGCAATCTACATCTTTGGCCTTGTTCATGGTATCTGTAAAAAACAGGGCTGTAGCTGTGCTGTGGTTAGGTCAAAAGCCATATTGCATTACCTGCTGATGGCTACCTCTATTGAGAATTTTGGATATGGGTGACAAGATAGAATTAGGACAGAAACTGAATGGCTCAAAACAGTTGCCTCCTTTGTGGATGGGGGGGGGTGATATGAGATTGTTTCCATATGGAAGGTACTTCTGATTTGGATAAAGACCTATTTATAAGGATACTGATTGGGTAGCCAGTTTGAGGTAGAATGGTTGGAGATTGTCAGCTGAAGTAGAGCAGGGTTTTCGTTTTTGTAGCAGTTTCTTAATGGTGTCAGTGGGTATGGGCTGAAATGAGAATGGGGTTTGCATGACATTTTGTTGAGTTTGAGACTTAGTAATCACAGGGTTAGAAGTAGTTGATGGCCTGGGGTCAGTGTCTGAATAGGTTGAAGGGTGTGAGGGAGTCCAGCATTAGGGGTGTTAGCAGGTCCAAAATGGATTTATGAAGTGCTTGTTAAAGTTTTCGGCTATTTGTGATGGAAGGGTATCAGGTAATAGGGTGTACTCTCCATTTCTTCCAGGGTTAAGTAGAGAAGATATAGAGTGCCAAAATTTACTGGGGTTGATTTTATGCTGGAGCTGAAGCTGTGAATAATATGACTTCTTATCTCTGTTGATTAGTTTTGTCACTTTGTTATGTAGTGTTTTGAAATCAGCATGATTTTGTTCATTTTGTTTTGTTTCCAGGTTGACCAGGCATTTACATTCCTTAGAGAACCATGATGCTGGGTTCTTTTTGATTCTTTTTATACAAATGGGAGCTAGTGTATTAAGTATGTGAAGGAAGGTGTTATTAAAGTATAGTACAGCATCATTAAGGGGTAGTTGTTTAAGGGGTGTCCAATCTATTTCCTGTAGGAGATTGTTGAATTTTTGCTGTCAAAAATTAGTTGAGTACCTAACTGATTAAATAGTGTGTAATCTTAGTTGTTGGGAGTTTGTTCTAAGAGAATTAACTGGTAGATGATTGCTCAGGGAGTTAGTGTACCAGAAGAGGGGTAATTGGCAGGGTGGCATACTAGAATTCAGTCTAAGGTGGATTAGCAGGTAAGATCTTTGCTGTATCTTGTTGGAGCATTGATAAGCTGAGAAAACACATACAGATTTATACTATTTGTGGGGGAGTAGGAAGCTATGGTTTGCCAATCTATTCAATTAAAGTCAATTGAGTAGGAAATCACTGAAAATAAATCTTGAATGTCAACTGTAAGAAACAGCACATCAGGGTTATAATAGTTATCAGAGGTTATAACCAAAACAATTCCAAGAATCCACCAAGAGATGGTTATTTAAAGACAAAATAAATTTTAGTTTTCTATCTACATATACTACAAAAGGATACGTTTTTGAGCCTGAAGCTTACTATAGATCTGAGGGGTAGATAATTAAGATTTTTGTGAACATTGGGTATCCTGAAAATTGATGGTATAAAAGGCCTAGGATTGCTCAAAAATTCATATAAATCTTGTCAATGATCTGCTGCAAAAAATATCACCCAAGGCCAATCCAATTTTCCTATAGACCACATTTATTTCATTTTTGGACAACTGCATGTACCTAGAATTACTGTTAAGCAATTCTAACATTTTGCCTGAATATATACAGGAATCCATTATGACCATGATGCATGTTGCATCCCTGGAATCATTTTTTACTATTTCATGTTTCTTTCCCATGATTATGAACTGCAAAACAGCTCAAGTAGAATATGCTTAATTTGTTTTCTAGTGCTTCTGATGTTCCTTAGGAAAGCAAAAGAACAAACTTTCTGTCATGAGCAAAATGCTGCACATTTCTTCCTCAGGATCATTTTTTTCTTTGAATTATGTTGAACCAATGGTACTTTAATCAAGAGCAAAATACTGAAAGCTGCTGATGAACAACCATTCTAAAATGTGGTATTCTAGTTCTCCATGCTCATACATAGCAAGGCAAGAATGTCTGGTTTTCAGGTCAGAATGGGTAAAATCAGTTTAGTTGTTTATGAGCGCTTCTGGCAGTGCTTGTGAAATGATGTTTTTAATCATGCACAAAATGTCATCTGCAAAATGTTGTATGTTTCTTCCCCATGGTCATATTTTTTCTTTGGCTTCTATAAAACCAGTTTCAATTGTTTATCAGTCTACTGATAGTGCTTGTAAAAGTGTACTGCTTACCTCTGATCATTGCAAACATTTTGTAAGTTGTGTCTTCAAGATTTTAAACTATAGAACAAGGATACCTATGCAAAGCTTTAATAAATCCACTATTTGTTAGTGTTTCTGTCAGCACTTGAGAAAGCAATTAATTGACTTCCGTGTTGCTTTTTCATAAAGATTTTATTTTTCTTTGAAACGTGTGAAATTATTTTTATTTATTTGCTAGCACATCTGACAGTGTTTGTGAAAGGAGTGTAATTTTTATCAAGATCAAAATGTTGTTTCTTGCTTCCCTGTGATCATTTCTGACCCTACATCACTAACCAGTAATGCTACAATATAATTCCAATACAGCCCATCTTTCAACGTTGATTAATACTTTGTGTATCCTTTGTAGTCTGCAACTTTCCTAGGAAAGCCACTCCACATTTATGTAATGGAAATATTTATGTAACATTTCTTTGGAAATAAATGATTTCTTACTTACTGTGAGCCCTCCTTTCTCTAGTCTGACTTTTCTATGACTGTTCTTGCATAGCTTCTTTTCTGAAAGATACTCAGCTCTTAAACATTAATTACCTTGTGACATTGATTACCTTGAGATACCTAAATGTCTGGATCATACCCCTCTTGCTGTCTTCTTTTTCACGGTATACATATTAACTTTCTTTAATTGTTCTTAATTTGCCTTGTGCAGCCCTTACTACATTTCAGTTGTCTTTCTTTGTACATCCTTTAGTATAGCAAACCAAGCCATTTGGCACCTTGATTATTTATTGAAATAAATGTGGTTCAACATGCATTTCAAAATAACTCATCTTGCAGAGTCTGAGCACCCAGTATCATATAGGCTAGAGATTATTAGTTGCTACCATAGCTGATGTAGTAACATTCAGTTGTTTATGTTTGGTTTGAGCTAGGATCAGAGGTCAGTATCTGACCTTGGGACAGATGGGTACATAGCTCAAGAAATCTGCTACATATGTTGTGCAAGTGTAGCATATGGTACTAATTCTGTACATGTTTAGTGGCACTATAGCTATTAGCATACCTATTTGCTATGAGTCATGTGGGATGGTTTCTTATATCATTTTGCAGTCTGAGGTGTAAATTCAATTAGCAGCATATCTCATGACTTTTTTATTTCTTAGAATACATGCCCAAGGTGTTAGGAGAAAATAAGATGAGTTTGTTTAATCTCTTTAGACATGGTGCAGTGACAGTCTACAAGAAGTCTTTATTTGAAAGGCAATTGGTCTAAAACCTATATATTGTGAATCCAGAAATCTGATTTATTTTGGAATGAAAGTAGAATAACTGGGAATCCTCAGAAAGTGCAGCGTGCATACAATAATGGGAGAAGTAATATACATTTGTGTTTTAAGAGGTAGAGAAAAGACATAGTTCTGATTAGTCAGGTGTTTCAGAATAATGATGCACTGACAATAAGTCTTCCATACTGCTGACATGTCATGGGGGTACAAGGTCTCATAGAAAGCATTGGTGGCCATGTTACTTAACTAAACAAAAATAGACAAGTCTGACGAGTTATACTATTCATCATTTATTTATTTATTTGGCAGATAGGTGAACCAGACCACTGGGATCCCTTTTCAGTCTTGATTTAGTTGTTGTTGTCTGTTTTTTCGGCTTTTCCCGGTTAGGAGTCGCCACAGCGGAACTCCGGTCCACTAATGATTGGCAGTCGATTTTTATGGTGCCGAGTTGCCAGCCTGATACCCAACCTTCAGCGAAGGCACACCCATTCACGCATGTCTTTTGAAGGTCACTCGACCGCGGGGAGGACATGCAGACTCCACACAGAAGGCACTCTAGCCGTTAATCGAACAGGAGAACCTCTTGCTGTGAGGTAACAATGCTACCACTGTACCACCGCGGCTTTTCAGTCTCGATTTAGTTACAAAATGCAAAATAGTAAAACAAAATATGCGTACAGCAAGTTTAGCACAACAATGTTAATAAAAATTAAACAATGAAAATATTAATCAACAAGCAGTTACATAGAAAATACAATTACTATATAGGAAGCAATGCAAGGCAGACATTAGAGCAAACTGTTTTTATCGTTTCTCTTAATATTTCTCAGTAAGATTGTTCAGATATTGCAACAACAGAGGAATAAATTTATATATATATATATATATATATATATATATATATATATATATATATATATATATATTCACTTTATACTCTCGAAATACTGAAACATCGAATTTCAGTATGGCGAGACTATAAAGTCGAACCTAAACAACACCAAAACTCCAAGACCATGAAATTTAAAATCACAAAGTTCAACACACCACATACCATACTACACAAACACCAAACTACACACACTACAAAAAAGAACACACACACACAAACAAAACAATACACACTAACAAACCTACACTACAACTAAGTGGGAGGGGAAGCCCCCTTACACCACCACATCCCCCACACCCCCCCTACTTATATATTTTAACTTTGAGATCACACCAAACAGAAAAAGACAGCAAACTCACAACCAGACATTTTACACTCCCTCGCACACACACATCACATATATACAAACACCACCACATTCAACATTTAAACACTCATACTTTTACTTGCCTACCCTAACCCACACATACAACTTCCAGACACACTCACATACACTCACACACCTACCCAAAACTCTTATAAATTAGGCACTTACCTTAAATTACACCTAAATCCACATACTAAACCATAAACCATCCACACGGCACATTCCACATCACGTACCGGTAAAGCATAACTGCAAATTTGAAATATTCTGATTTGTGGTTATCCACTTTCGCCATTCCGAACATTCCACTTTATAATCTCGAAATACTGAAATTCTATATTTCATTATTTCAAGATTATAAAGTGAACCCATATATATATATATATATATATATATATATATATATATATATATATATATATCCCTTCACAAGGTCGACATTTCAGAAAGCCAAAGACCATATGGCCGAGACCGTATGATCGACTTTTGAAATGTCGACCATGCGGAACGGGCATCTCCATACAGTGTGGAATGGAAAGATTTCTATCTTCTGTACTGTAGTGGGATGTCGGAGTTGGTATATTTAAGTCTTGGGGGGTGTGGGGGGAGGAGCCTCCCACCGAGGGTGCAGGGGGGCTTGCCACCCTGCTAGCAGTGTTTAGGTTAGTGATTGTTGTGTTTAGTCTTTTTTTTTACATTGTCGACATTTCAAAAGTTGATCATATCATCTCAGCCATATGGTCTTCAACTTTGTGAAATGTCGACCAGGTAAAGTAGATCCATATATAAGGGAGTTGGCAGGTAGTGATCAAAGTTGAGAAATTAAATTACAGATCCAATGCAACTGCATTTTGACTGATGTTGCAAGTAATATTTAACCCATTTAGAAAAAGTAATGTGGGTGGGAAACGTATTAAGGGTGGTTGGTGGGGAGTTTCAGATGGGTGAGTCAAGTTGGGAAAAAGATTTATTAGCATAGACCAGGGAGTTAAAAAGTATAACAAGAGGAGAGGAGAGGAATCAGATAATCCAGGAGATACAAATACATTATCTGTGGGTTGATAATCTAGGAGATACAAATACATTATCTGTGGGTAGGTGGTGTTAGGTCTTATACCAATCTAAGAGGAAAAACTTGTAAATGAGTGTGTCGATATGTAAAGTGATTTGTGGCATAATAGAAAACCAGCCTGCTTGTTTATTGGAAGACAGTAATTTAGTTTTTTGCCAGCACCACCAATGAAATGACAAACTGGGTTCTGCATATTATTTGTATCTTGAGTAGTTTTACATATTGTGGAGCCAGTAACTGGAAGGGAGTATTCAAGTATACACAGAAATATTCCTTTCCTCTACTCTGTCCTAATTAGTTAAATGTTTGGAGATTGTGTGGCGTAGAGCAGAGATGTAATTTTATTATTAGGTAATGAACATGGGTACAGAGAATCAAAGGTCTGTAGTACTTGTAATTGTTTTCTCCCCATAAATAAAGATGGTATTTATTAAATGTCATCATTTCTCTCAAGCTGTCTGAAAATCTGCTGTGATGTCCCTAGCAGAATATAAACACTAAAAAAAACTCTCTTTCATTCCCCCACAAATACTTTAATTAAAAAGCAATTGAATGCTTTTAACTTCCAAAGGTAATGTTTTGTAACCAAAGGAATCATCTCTCTTTTTCATTGTACTAATATGAGGTAACAAACCCTTGCAACCAGTAACCCTTCACTAAAGATGTATGCTCCTGCTTCAACAAGTGGGTTTCTTGTACAGCAACCAGACACATCTCTTGGATCCATAAAAATCCCAAGATGTGCCGCAGCTGAGATGAGTTATTCAGATTATTAACACTACAAGAGATAAAATTCATCCTTTATCCTAAAATCATTCATTTTTCATGTCTTCTACTGTAACATTCAAACAATAGCTCATATAGTCTCAAACAATGGAGCAAACTTACTACATACAAACATTAAATTCATAATCATTGTCAGTTTTGTATATAGTACTGCATGTGATCTTCTGTCCTCCCTGCTTTTAGAAAGAAATGATAATATACCAGATGTCGACTATACATTCCCCCAACACTCACCCTTCAGATGCTCCAGCATTTCAAGTTCTATATCTAGTGTGACTATATTTATATTAGTTCATCAGACAACATTTAAATTGCTGACTTTTTGCATCAATGAATATTTTCCAAGAAGGAAATAATCTGTAGCAAAAATAACCAAGGGCACCAAGGTGCATCCCAATTGTTGCATTTTTACACTTTTCATTACTCTGTTTCCTACATGGCAACCCTCTGAAAACCAATATTATTAGCATAACAAAGCCAAATGTCCAAAAAAAATGTTCAGCTTTTTTCTGTTTTCTGCATCCTCCGAGTATAGATGTGACTGTTTCCATGGTGCTAATTTATCTGGGTATCTTTGTGGGGAAACCATGAGCATTTTAATTGGTATCGCACCCTCAAAAATGTTCCTGATGTTTGCATTTCTGGCTTCTTTACAAGTAAAAGCAGGTAGATGGAATGAGATAGTTCACTACAACTGTATCACACCAGGATTAATGAACCTTATCAACATCACAAAGCTTACTGGGATTTACAGGAACTTCATATAGGAAGACTGGAGTTCAAAAGATTAAGAAACGACAGTATTGCCAACCCTGAAGTGGTGGGGCATGGATTGCTCAATACCAGTGAGTGCTTTAGTGGAATTTATGCTTGCTTCCCTGAGGGAGTGACATGGTAGAATTTGCATTAAAGGTTTTAAACCCTGGTCAAGAAAAAAAATGCAGACATGAACTCTAGTTCACTTCCTCCAGCTTGGCACCTTTAACCTCTGGCTTAAAAGCCACTACAGGTCTGATAATCTGCAGTAGTTAGTTAATGTATGTCTGTCATGTTGACACTCTCCTGCAATTTTTCAGATATTGTTAGGCTACCTAACACCACCTACCCTTTCCACTGCTTTCACCCCTCCTGTTTGCTCCTGCCTCTACATTATTGTACTTTCGTCCCCTTAATTACTTACTTTTTCCTCACTCTCCTTACCAGTGTTTGCTCTGTGCTTACTAGTACACTTTTTTCTGTATGACATTCCATCTTGTTTTTCTTTCCTTTAATTATCTACTTTACTCAATCTGATAACATTAATGTGCAGAAGTTTTGCTTCTTGCCAATAAAATTGTGCTTCACAGACTTGGCAGTTAGCTGTGATCTGGTTAAGCCCTGCTCCATTTGCCCTTGCTATGCTTGGGCTCTCGCTGTTTCCCCTACCCTACTCACAATTCCAACCCACCCACCGCCGCTACATCTAAACTTATATCTCACAACTCTTCCCACTTATCTAATAACCAATCAACTTTTACTACTCCCACCAACCAAACAACCAATTAACATTTTCACCCTAATAACCTATCACTCCCTAATAGGTTGAACTTCCTAAACCACTCCCCCAACAAACCTTACCATACACGCTACCCTTTTCCCCTTCTACACCAACATTCTCATCTGCAACTAACCTCTGGTAGCTTCAGTACTCTAACATCCTACTCCTACATCTCTGTGCCCTCTAAAAACACTACACTACTCTCATTTTAACCTTGCCATTAATCCTGTTATATAGCTCCTCTACTCCTACAGATAAAACATTCTAGAACGTTTCTTTTTTTACCTAACTACCCCTTTAATTCTCCTACTCTCCTTTGTAACTTCATATCACAATAAACTATTGTACTTAAAACCATCACCCACACTTACCCATACCTTTAAATACAATGACACCATTCAGACATATTCACTCTCTCTCTTTATACAACTTCTTCTACACACATCTCAGAATTGGAATACTATCTCTCATCTCTCTCTCTCTTCCCTAAACATAAGCTAAAATTGTATCGTTATTACCGTTAGTCTCCTCAACATACTCGACTTGCCAAAAACTCTTTTGCTTGCTGGCGACATTCACCCTAACCCTGGTCCTACTACCTCCTTGTCCTGCCCCAACACCTCTCCAGCCTTATCTGTCCCCCTAACTCATTACCTCATCCTCCCCTCCTGTCCTCTTCAACCACCAAAAACGTAACCATTCTTTCAATGAACATACAAAGCATACTCAATAAAACCACTGAACTTCATGCATTGATAGCCCACAACACCCTGCATATCTTAATCTTATCTTAGACCTAGCTAAACCCCCATATTTATTTATTTACATTTGTTAACCAGGCAGTGTCTGACTGGGCAAGTGGCCCATTTTCAGTGGAGACCAGGGGAGAAAAGCTCCTGTACAGTAACAATATAGTTAAGAAAACAAATAGTCATGAAACAAGTAATTAACAATTCGATTAACAAAATTGTTAAAGAAACAAATAGTTGTGAAACATGTAGTATATCATAATACAGATATGTTGATAACTGGAATGATCAAAAATATCAGAAAAGTAAACATGGCCAATCAAAAACATGGGATATAAGCACTAGCTGCTTAAAGATGCTAAAGAGAGGTGCACAAGAAGAGGTGCATGAGATTCTAATAATGAAATTCTACCGCCTGGATATAACATCTACCGGCGAGATGGAATTCAAATAAATGGAGGAGATGTTGCTATTTTCTATTCTGAACAACTTAATCTCTCCCCTTTATCTACTCGTTTCTCAAACTTCCACCCTACTGAACTGTTAATGCTAAACTGCCATTTAAACTCCAATAAAAAAATGTGCTATTGCCTACATTTATATTCTGTCAGGTAAAAACATCCCCATCCTTGAATAATTCTACCTTGGATTTCATATAACATCCTCTATGAAACAGACATCCTTGGCAATGTTAATATAGACTAGAAAATTCTTAGTACAGACTCAACTAACCTCAGCATAAACCTTCATGGCTTTAATCAACTTATTACAACCCCCAAAAGTATGAATAAAAACTCTTATACTGGCTCTATCCTTGACTGGATCCTCACAACTGAGCCTAATCTCTATCACAACCCCTGTTCTCTACCTGATACCATTGGTGACCATCTCACCACTTACATCCAAAGATACTCTCTCCAGCTGTACAGGTTTCACTTATACAAAGTTTGCCGCAAATTCTCCAGTTTTAATTCTGTTACATTTAATAACAGTCTCTCATCCATCAACTGGTCCTGCCTCCGTCACCTTCCCCTCAATGACACAGTACTAAAATTCAACAACATCTTTCTAGATATTCTCAACGCCCTAGCACCCTTAAGGTAAATTAGGATAAAATCAAACTATGCCCCCTAGCTTTCAAAAGACACTCTCTTATGTATAAAAGAGATAGTGCTTGGAAATGCTAGCTAAAAAAACAAATCCCCTACACACCTTCTAAATTACAGGAAACTCAGAAACCATGCCAAAAAAGCAAGTTAAAGATGACAAGAAAAAATTCTACAATAACACCATAACAAACCACTGCTCAAATCCCCAAAACTACCATCAACAACATTCTTCACCCAGGAAGTCCTATCACCCCTAGGCCCTACCCAAACAACTTCACAAGAAAGCACCACCCTTCTCAATTGCCTGTTTATAAACTCTATCTGCAAACTAACCCATATAGACCCTAACACCTATCCCGGCCCCCTCTCCTTCTGTATAATGACCGAACCACCTCTTTACTTTAACCCATTTCCATCTATATCAAATCACTCCTTCATAAACTAAAACCATATTCACCCTCTACTGATAATTTACCACCTCTCTTTCTAAAGCTAGCCACAGATTCAATAGCCTATCCAATTTCTATACTAATTAACAGATCAATCCAAGAATCTATAATGCCTTATATCTGGAAGTACCACAGACCCTTCCAATTACAGACCCATCGCTATTCTTTCCCCATTTTCAAAAATCCTTGAAAAATGTATATACACTTAGCTTCTCAACTTTCTTATCCAAGAAAACCTTCTGACAACTAAACAGCATTGCTTTTGACCAAATCACAGCACTGATACTACCCTTATATCTTTTACTCATACTGTTGCTGAAGCTTTTGACAACAACCAACTTGTCTCGTGACTGTTCTTAGACCTCTCTAAAGCCTTTGACACAGTATCACACTTTAAGCTACTGACGAAACTATCTGCTCTCAACTTCTCTTCTTCTACTCTCGAATGGTTCTCTAGCTACCTTACCAACAGGTTATAGTCCATCAGATGGTACACCTTCTGCTTCCCCCTTCTACCCATCCAAACAGGAGTCCCTCAGTGCTCCATTCTTGGATTCCTACTATTCAATAATTTCAGTAACAACCTTCACACATCCTACATCCACTCATCTTTTATTCAATACCCAGATGACTCCATTTTTATCTCCTGTACTGACATCTATCAACTTCACACACTTACCCAAAACTCATTCCTTTCTGTTGAAAGATGACTTACAAGAACCAACTCATCTTAAATCCAAATAAAACCAAACTTCTGGTCCTTCCTAAATCTCTCTCTCATCACAAGTCCACTTTTATCATGTCATCTTTTAATAACACGGTCATTAAAATAGAATCCAGCACAAAGCTCCTTGGTACCATCAATGATGGTCAATTAAAATTTGACCTTCACGTTCAACAGTGTATCAAAAAACTCATAAAAAATTGGGATTATTTTATAGGAACAAAAAATTCCTTACTTCAGAATCTTAACTTTCTCTGACTCAGGCATTCCTCCTACCCAGCCTACTATATGCCTCTCTAATCCTAACAAACTTACAACTCACATTAATTGATAAGCTCAAACAAACCTATAACAAAATTGCAAGATTTGCCCCAAATCAACCTTACAGCTCTCACCACTGTCTTGAACTAAATAAACTACAGTGGCTAGAATTTCCCAACAATTGTTACTATCACAGCTACACATAACACACTCTATACTCAACAAACCTACTTCCTGCCTCTCACTGTCTTCTCTATTGTCCTACTACATCCCAAATCATTTGTTCCAAAGCTCTGATCAACATCTCCTAGATATTTACAAGCCTAATAAAACCACTGGCAAACATTTATACAGATGATTTTTTTCTAAAGTCTGGAACAAACTCCCATTTTATGTAAGAAACATAACACACACAAGTTGATTCAAAAAAGAGCTAAAAAACTTCCTAACTCATGGATCTACCCCTGCTAGGACCCGAAATGACCCCCCCACTTCTAATAAAATTCATTATTTTTTTTTTTACTTTTTTACAGCTCTCTCACATGAATTCTGGGTATCTCTGTATCACTCAAATATGTGATGTATCAACATGTACTTCAATTTCATATTTTATTCTCTGCCACAACTTATCTACAAATTGATGTTTCAAGTTTGTATATCTACAATGCTTTGTAACAACTTATCTCTTTAATTTGTTTCAGTATTCATAGTTTCTTTATAGCAAAAAACAAACCAAGTGGTACGCCAGGCAGAAGAAATAATAATCCAAACGAACAGTATTCACTTCACAATTTAATGATCCAAGGACAAAGTAAGCACTTTCACGTTGGTCAGCAACGCTTCATCAGACTTCAATGACTACAAACAGTTCATAACATTTAAATAACCCTCTCAATCAATTCATTAATTAACCAATCAACATTTAAAAACATATAACAATGCTGATGAAAAACAATGTAGTGAGCACAATACATATATATGTAGTATAAAATGTAATATAAAAATGACAGGTGTGATATCATTATATCTAAATCTAAAAATAAACCTATATGATCATAAAAAATATAAAAACTAGAATAAAGTGCATTCATGGATGTGAAAAAATATGTGTCTAAAAAACAGCATTTGAACATATCAGATCATAATTCCATTGCAATTTATATAAATCACATAAACAAAACAGGCTATCTAGTGACTATACGGGCGGGCTAAAAGAAATGGCTTAAGTGACACTTTGTCATTCAAGCCATAATCCTGATCTGCTTGTAGCCTAATAATCCACCTATTCTCTAATTCCTCTGTTCGATTCTTAATATTGCCTAGTCTACATGTCTTCTGGACTAATTGTAAAACCCTGAATCTGAATTGATGTTTAAGGCCATTTTCTAATACATGTTTGGCAAGGGCATTATTAATATTTTCTTTATTAATGGCGTAAAGATGTTCCCTGATTCGTTCACGCAAAGTTCTATTGGTCATTCCCACATAGAAACACCTACATGTCTGACATTCCGCTAAATATACAAGATCGCAAGATCTGCAATCAGCATAAAACCTAAAATCAAACTGTCATAGTTTCTTTGTATTTGGCATGTTTTGTAACAACTGTTATCTCATCTTTGTTTAGATCATGTCACCATCCTCTCACTGTTTATTTTTTGTTTTGCTTTTATTGTACTGGAGCTTTTCTCATCGTTGTCCACTGAAAATGGGTTTTTAACTCAGTTGGACCAACCTGGTTAACAAATGTCAAATAAATAATAATAGAAATAAATAAATATTGTAGTATACGATGTAAATGTTGAGAATGTAACAGGTGTTCCCCTCATAACAATGTTTTTATGCCCTTTATGATGTAATGTCTTTTGTAACAGCTCTTTTTAAGCTGATACTGTAGTAAAGTCCCAAAGCCTCATTCTTTATCAATAATATATAT